>NW_027466890.1:1277500-1525000 GCF_046128005.1 Genypterus blacodes | reverse complement strand
ACGGCCGCTTTGTGTGTACGTCTGTGTATATGTATTCTTTCGTGTGTGTGTGTGTGTGTGTGTGTGTGTGTGTGTGTGTGTGTTAAGGAGTGACTGGTGGGCGGGTGGGGGCACGCGCAGGTTTATGCTTGATGTCTTTATTCTGTCGTCTCACTGGGGGGGAATAAAGCAGGTGCTTACACGGCTCACCACTTCCCTATGACTGTGCCAGCACCGGGAGCAACCACACATCCAGAGTTAATCACCGTGTTCCCTGCCATTTCACCCGCGCACGCATGCATGCACACTCACATTCACACACACACGTAATGAAAAATACAGATACACTGGGGCACCCAAACTGCCTGCAGGGAACCAGGGGGCTAATCCGACAGTGATCTAGTGACTCTGGAGAGAAAGCACCAGCACAGAGGAATGTCACTGGCTTAGCGAGTGTGTGTGTGTGTGTGTGTGTGTGTGTGTGTGTGTGTGTGTGTGTGTGTGTGTTGTGGTGTGTAGCTTTGAGACCAGTTGATTGCCTTGGCTTTTCATTGAGAAAGAAATTGCTGTCCCCAATTTTGTTTCACCGCAGTTGCATTTAGCATAAAGTAAACTGTTCCTTATGGGGCGTGAGGTCAGTGTTAAGGTCAAGGGTGGGATTGTTTGTTATTGCGGAGGTTACAAGTAAGCTAAGGAAACAAAGCAATATCCGCAGAGTATGTGTGTTGCTCTTAGTTATTATGTTCTCTTTATTGCAAATCATAAAAATAATAATAATAATAATCATATATCTCCTTCATTACCACTGAAGCAATACATTTTCCCACCACTATTGGCAGCGCTGAGCTCAATGCTATGCTGGTGAGCAACACTCCAGGCCTTGAGAAAGGAAGAAAGAAAGAGTCCTCATGGATTTTACGGACACTGCGTCCCAACCATCAGCATCCCAGCAGTTCTGTCCAATCATAAAGAGATATCTGGCGAAGGGGGCGTGTCTGATTGGTGTTTCCTCGCTCGTGGCTCCTTCTTCGGGATGTCCTTAAAGATGGCGGAGCAGATTGATTTCTGGGTCATGGTCAGAACGAGGTATGAGGAACGAGGAACAAGGAGCAAGAAACGATAGTGCTTTGTGACGCAGGGATAGATTGTAATCAGTCTTGAGGATTCCATCACCTACTCAGAGTGTTCATTGTAAAATACACACATGACACTGCAGTGAAAGCCTCTCTGTAATCATTAAGGAGGTTTCATTACTGATCTCATTACATCATTTCATTACTGAAATGACGACTTTAGATTAACTTTAGAATGCGTGTGTGTGTGTGTGTGTGTGTGTGTTGTCCATGCTCATTATTTTGCTAGTGTGGGTGAGTTTTATATGTACTCCTCTCACATAATTACTGGCAAACAGAATTGTAATGACAGAATGGAGTGAAAGGAGCGAGTGGAGAAGATGAATAAATCAAAATCACACAAAATAGATACAAGAGATATAAGAGATTAAAGAGATAGAGGAACATAAGAAGGTACAGAGGAAGAAAAAAGGATGAAAACAGCGTGATGGAGAGATGAGGCGAGTAAACAGTTCAGGATCTCCTGGGAGAGATGTGTTCATCCCACACATATCGAGGGATGAAGGAGAACAAATGTTCCTGGGCCTGCAAGTCACACAGCAAAGGACCGTGCCACAGCTCCGTCATCTTCCACTGAGCTTCTATTGTTAGAGCGCAAGTCCCACAAGACGACGAAGAGCAGCATGAACACGCAAGCTCAACCTTTAGAAAATAAGTCACTTCTTGTTCAGGCTGATGCTCAGAAGCTCGCGGCCTGTCTGCGTTTTGAAACAAAATGTTGGTGTCTGCGATGACACACCGAGCAGAGATCTGAACACACTTCAGACGGGACAGAAAAGACCAGAATAAACGTTTCTCACGAAGATTTAGGGGTCGGCAGCTCAAGGTCCAGACATAAAAGGCAGGTTATAATTTTTACCTGAAATAAATGGAAAGTGACGGCTGCACATAAAGCAGAAAATTAATTGGAAATGTCTGGCAACTAGAAATGCAGAAATGTGACACAAGTTTTGCAAGTTGGATTCAAATGTTTTTGGAGTTTTGTTGAATAAGTGACCGCATTTGGTTACAACATATTAATTTATTCATATAAGATATTGATGTGACAGACAGACAAGACAGGACAAGACACAATATATAATAATGTGGCATAAATGCGCAACCAAGCTGCTTTGGTAGAGCAAGACAAGTAACCCACCCATGTGTTCCACATTATGATGTATTAATGTGGCAGAAAAAGTTCATTTTGAGGACAAATTATTTAAATGAGCTTATCATAAATTTACTGTCTCGTGACGGTTCATTTATTCTGTTATTGCTTGGCATCAACTGCATCAACTGCTTCAGCCTGCCAGGTGATGAATTCTGCATTATTTCTACACTGAAAACAAAAGTTTACATACACTCGATAAGGTGCACATACATACATGCATACATAACATACATACATACATATGTTAGTGTAATTACTTTATCAAATATTGCTTTCAAAATAAATGAAAATAATTTAAGTCCTCTGGGGGACCACCCCTTATTTAGAACAGGACAAAGGATAGCAGATAATTGACCTAAGCCTCAAAGATTAACCAAAAATCTTAATTATCAATTAAGATCATCAAATGTGAGCAGAGGCTAAAATCATACAATATTCAAAGCAAGCAATTTCAGACACTTCTTGTTATAATATGAAAGGATTTATAAACTTACAATATTAACTAAGAGTCATCATCATAAATATAATAAACCAGAAAGACATAAAACAATATCAAGAAGTTCAGATAAGATAGATTCAATCACAAGGGAAGTCAAGCTTGAGTGTGTGTATGTGTGAGAGATGATGTATAGGAAGTGGCAAAGTTATAAACACATGTGTATGGGAGGAGTCCCAAGGTCAAGGTTCACTACTGAGATGGCGGCTTCACTCCTAGCTTAGCCTGTGAGAGAACATGTGTGTGATAAACACCACAGGGGGTTTATCACCTAAGAGGTGCAGAGAGAGAGAGAGAGAGAGAGAGAGAGAGAGAGCGAGAGAGCGAGAGAGAGCAGAATCTATGCTGAAAAGCATGGTGTGAAATTTTTAAATAACACAATAGCAGAAATATTAAACATAGAAAATACAGTATTCCATAGTGTATTTATCTACTTAGATCTAAATCTAAATCTTAATATGCCCAAACATCAAAGCCTTACTTAATAGACTCACGTCCGTTTTATGATTCTCTGTAGCATCGATTGGACAGCTGCGCTGAGGGTCCACGGAGTCGATGGTTTGTCCGTTGTGATGAAATTTGCTCAAGGTCTTCAGTTCTGGGCTTGAAGAAGTTGGAAAATTGTCTTCATGCTGTAGGAGAAGAAGGGCGAAATGAATCGCTGCTTGGTCCACAAGTTGAGTCACGGTCAGACAGTTTTTGAAAGGCATCGGTGGTGCAGGCCCTAGAGGTTATGTGTTCACTGGAAAATCCAGGGTTGGGTTTTTTTTTTGGCTTTTATACTGCAAATGATCTCACAAGCAAGGGTTAACCTTTTGACCGATGCTGCTGCAGCTGAGTCTATGACATCTTCACATCAAGGTAGGAAGAGTGGGTTGGTCCACTACAACTCTAGGTTGTGGTCTTGTAAACAAAGGACCGCATGGCCCACCACATGGTCCTCAGGGCTGGACTGTGACCATAGGCCCCTACACGTACATACATACATACATACATACATACATACATACATACATACATACATACATACATACATACATACATACATACATACATACATACATACACACTCATTCAGCTGACCTACATTCTGATCATAATCATAATCAACACATGGCACTTTTGTGCCATTTTAAATTCCCGAATCCAACCAATCTAACAGATTTCACCTTCAAACAAAGACAAAACTATCAGAACCTGTAGCTGAAGAGCTGAAAGAAAAATTCTTCTTCCTTGTTTTGGGAAACACACACACACACGCACACACACACACACACACACACACACACACACACACACACACACACACACACACACACACACACACACACACACACTAGATGAATAATATCTAACCTAACCTTGCTCAGAATTAAAGTCTCAAATAGGCACTAAAACCTTCAGAGGCATGTTTTCTTTTCCCCTGTGAACTTGGGCACAGAGCCACAGCAGTGATAAAAGAAACTGAAAACGTCTGAATAAAAATCTGAATTGCACTTAATAGCCAAAAAACCATGACAGTAAAATATTGGATGAGTTGAGTGTAGTCATCATCAAATTTCAAAACAAACACTACAAAACCTTTTCACACTGCATGAAATGGCTCTTTATCTTCATTATGGAACAAAGCTTCTTCAGATCATCACATTAGAAACTACTGACAGACGTTTATTGATTGAATTTCCCTTGAGACGTTCAGGATGTTGCTCAGGATCTCTTTCCAGTCTGAGCCTTCTGGAAACAAGCAACCATTAGAGGGCCTGCATCCTTAATGTACGTCTGGCTTAAAATTCAGCCGCAGTGGGAAATTTTAATTCAGCAAACCCTGGAAACCTAAGGGACGTCTGCATCTTGATTGGAAATGTGGATTGGAAGTGTGAGGTGTTTTAGAAAAGTGTGAGGATGCGATTCGTGACTCTGTGGTTTTCCTCGCATCTTCTTCTGGTCGGTGCAGGTCTCACAACAAAACATTGATCGCGTTTGCATTAATGGGTGAGCGTGGAGCTGCAGTGGAGAGTGGACCGGCCATTGCCGCAGTCCGGGTATCAACACACACACACATTGACACACACACACACACACACACACACACACACACACACACACACACACACACACGCACACACACACACACAGAGGAGGGCTAATCCTCCAGGCCAGACCTCCACCCACAGCCTGTTCATTCCCATCGCAAGCGGCCAGGAGAGGCATGCCAACTCGCACCCCGCCCCCTCGCCCTCGTCAACCCCCGAGCCTACAGGCTGTGGGAAAATTCTCCAATATTGGTACACGAAGGCCTCAGTCTGACTGCAGCACACACACATATGTCCACGTGTTGGACACACAGTGGTGCACGTACACAAACACAGCGCACGCTCTTAGATGCGTGACCCCAGCAGAAGGACTTAAAAGCGTTGAAGGAAAGCAGCCAGTTGTGGTGGAGCAGAAAAATAACGAGAATCAATGCCCTCTGTCTTCTTTTAATAAGGGAGATATCAGAGGGAAGGGAGAAAGAGAGAAAAAAAAACTTAATGTTTTTAAACCTTTGGTGTGTGTGGAAGTCATGCGATGATCCCCAGCAGTGTACAGATGCAGTTTCCATGTCGGATGATAATTACCCAAGTTTCCATTACAGGCTGCGCTGGGACATGATGTGATGCTGGTGTTTTTGATTCAGGAAGAAAAAGCATTAACCCACCTACACGGCACAGCCACGACTGGAAATGGAAGAATATTCCAATAAAAAGACGATGACCTTTGCTGAACCATATTTGCCATCATATCTGACTAAAGTTTATGTACATATTGTAAACAATTCAAATACTGAATATCACATGAGAGTTGCAGTGTCACAAATTTACTTGTTTAAACATGCTTTGTAATTGCGCTTTTGCTATTGTTTTATGGAATGATAATGTGTACTGATATGGCCTAATATGATGGACACAGATATGAATGCATGACAGAACATGATCACACATACACCCACACACAAAGCTATATAAATAGGCTCCTCTAGCCTGATATCAATTTCGCTTGTATCTCTGAAGCTGACCCATGACCTGTTTGATGTTGAGCTTCCAAAGACGCAAGCCTCATTACCCAGACTGCTCTGTGGCAGAGCGGGGTCTTATTTACCCCGGAGGAAGGACAGAAATAAACAAAGACCACCGCTGATCGAGTGATAGAAACAAAATACTGTACGGTGGAAGGGGGCGATGGCTGCCATCCTGTGCCGTGCCCACTGGGCTTTAATCAAAGTGACTCGCACAATGCAGCTACTCTCAGGGACACCGACTTAATAATAAAATAAATGTTACTCCAGAACAGCTTTTACACGTGTGATTTATATCATATTGAACAGTTCAGACAGGATTTCTTATTATTGACAGCTACAACAGTTTTTTAGAACTGCATTATAGTTTCATGGTCATGAAGAAAGCTTTCAGCTCTACTAGTCTCTCTACACTCTTCACATGGACATAATCATATCATCTCATACAAAAACAAACAAAAAGGAAGAAATTGAACGATCCACGTCGAGCTGTAACATCATCAGCTTATTCTACAACATGACATCATGAGACCTCTGAGAGCTACAGTGTCGCTGTGAAATAGATAGGCGCTATATGTAGACTGATGAATGAGGAGCATCCACAGGTGATGGTGAGGGTCAGCGCGGCGGAAGAACCTCTGGGTGGAACGAGGGCGGGGTTGTACGGGTGAATCAATAAGACGAAAAGCTGCTATTGATCCTGCTGGATTTATCCCCTACAATGTCAACAAGGAGCATCAGTCTGAAGAAGAGACTGTGCCCTGTTTGCCCCGAGCGCACCAGGATAAATCTCATTCCCTCTTCTACAGCTCATTTAATGAAGGATATAATGGTGTGAGTGGGCTGAGAGACTGTTAACAGACCATTCTGGTGAATGGACTGTAAATCTTCTCCCCTCCTCTGGACCTGACTTTAATTTCCTGCTAAGCTTGTGTAATAAATCTGAAATGGTGTGTAAGTGGCTACAAGGAAAGCAATGTCTTCATCTTCGCTTACATTAACGTTTAAGATTTTATGTTTATAATAGGGTTTAAACAAAAAAAGAAACCGCTGCAAAAAGGCTTAATTTCATTCCAACATAATTACCCTTCAAGTGAGTCAATAACTCAACAAATAACAAACAACTACGCTGTAAAAAGGAGTCAATAAAAGATGAAAGTGATAAATCTGGGTTTCTCAACATATTCTGTCCCCAAACCCCATTTGTAGGTCGCAGAGCTGTTATAAACCCAGTTTTCATGTTGTCACATGAGCTTCAGTATGTTATTTCCTATAAACTATATGAGCTCAAAGTGAATTCAACGCAAATGATGACCTAACAATAACACATATTGATTGTGTATAAAATGGTATAGATTCCTAGTATTATCAATCAAATGTTGAGGACAAAAAGAATCCAAAAATTAAATGAATTAAATATAAAACTAGTAAGATAACGTTTGATTACACAACCTGGAATGCAGAGTAAATCTTCATTTTAATATAATTCAATTGAATTTGATAATTGTCTTGTTACAGTATAAGATATTACTCATTTAATCACAAATCACCCACACACACACAGTACGTAAACACACCCGCCCCCTCGTTGTCGGTGCAAACATCCACATCTGTACACAACACCTGAAATCTTACAGCGTGGTCGGCGACTGCAGTGAGAAAGTGCGAGTGAATGAGCCAATGTGCCACAGATTGTGAGTCAGCCAGTAGCAGTGAGCTCATTCATTCACTCGGCACATGAATGAGTAAGTGATAGAGTTTCCAGCTAATGGCTGAGTGAGGAGCACGCAGATGAACGGCTGAGTAAGCGAGTGAGTGGGTGAATGCGGAAGAAGCGGGTAAGTGAATGGGTGTGTAATTGATTGATTCATTAATATATTTATTCACAGAGTTAAGTGTGTGTGTGTGTGCGTGTGTGTTTGTTACTGTAACCTTCAGTTGAGGCATACACTTAGAGCGACGAGGGGTAGAGTGGAATGTGTTTGTGTGTGTGTGTGTGTGTGTGTGTGTGTGTGTGTGTGTGTGTATGTGTGTTTGAAAGGCACCTCCAGAGGTTTGCATCGATCACTGGATCACACGAGGACACACCGGACACAAACAGAAAGGAGGCCAACTCTACACACACCAGCTGTAGAGTGCGGCGGCACACACAAACACACACGGGTTCACCCTCCGAACTTGATATGCTTAATCTCTCTCACACACTTTTCACTCTCTCTCTCGCGCTCTCTCTCTCTCACTCTCTCTCTCACACACACACCACATGGCTTTGTGTCAGCATGGGACAGGACACACAGACTTTGGGCCCTCTGCAGATACTGTAAAATCGCAGAGCTTCCATTGTGTCATTCCCCTCCCCAGCTGACAGATATGACTAATATGTGATGTAAAGTAGGAAGAAGAGCCCTCAGGTGATCCTCCTGCTGCTGCTGCGGCGGCTTTTGGATCCTCACCCACAGCTTCAACTTCCACTTAGACTTCTTCAGACAGCGAGCACCACAGAGACGTCTGCCAACAAATCTATGACTGAATTAGAGGCAAAGAAAAGCTCATCCCATTGCACGGGGGAGGGATGTGTGTGTGTGTGTGGGGGGGGGGGGGCTGCTTTTGATGTTAATACCTCTTTAGGGTTGAATGGGCAAAAGGGCTTAGATGTGGTTATGCTGCAATGAGGTGAAGTGTGACTGCATCTCAGGGTCATTTCAAGGTTATTTCTGGTTTCCCTGGTGGGCAAACACCCAACACAAGTGAGAAGAGCATCGCTCCCAAGGTAGGACCACTAACTAGGGGTTGCTAGGAAACCGCAATTTGTGTGTGTGTGTATGTGTGTGTGTGTGTGTGTGTGTGTGTGTGTGTGTGTGTGTGTGTGTGTGTGCGTGTGTGCGTGCACGTGTGTGTATGTATCATCTACGGGACCCATCTGGTTGTTTGAAGAATATTATATGTTCACAGTGACAGATGTAGTCTGAGGGCACATACTTCCTTCTGACCAAAACAGAAAACCGAGACAGAAGCAGAAACTAAGAATGCATCCTTACCAAGCGGAGACTCAAAAGATAAACAGATAAGCATCATGACGTGGGGTCCCCAAAGACTACCCTTCATCCCGTGCAACGTCCAGGGGAATGAGGCCTATCCCAGGGTATACACACATCTGTCACAGGGCCAACACACACACATGGCTAAACAAATTAAAAATGTATCTGAAACATATCCATCATCCAGAACGACTCAATATCGTGAGGTTTTTTAAATGACCTTCTGTGTGTAAGAACACCAAACTGCTGTATATCCAGGCCTACGAGTCTGTGTGTGTGTGTGTGTGTGTGTGTGTGTGTGTGTGTGTGTGTTTGTGTGTGTGTGTGTGTGTGTGTGTTTGTGTGTGTGTGGTTAGCATTTGCTAACGGTGGTCGGATAAATTATTTCGGATCATGCACTGCTTGTTAGCGGCCTTCCCAAAGTTTGAAAGTGATTTATGCAAGGGTGCGACTCTGGCACAAGTTGTCTTTTGTATCATCCCTTTAGCAAACAGAGAGGGAGCGAGAGAGAGCGAGAGAGAGAGAGAGAGAGAGAGAGAGAGAGCTGGTCCTGAATCTTGTCCAAACTCTGCAGGCTGCAGTGATGAAGGGTATATTTTTTTTATCAAGGTCTGCCAGCCAGGCTACTCTGACAGTTCTATCCTCTGCCAAAACGCTCACATAAGAGCAAGCGAGAGCGGTGAAAAGCAAGAGAGAGAGAGTGATGGAGAGTGAAGGAAAGGATATCTGCAGATCGTCTTATCTTCTGATTTTTTGCCACTTAACACTCGCGTTTTTTGTTTTTTTGACACGACTTTGGAGATACTGTGCGGGGCTCTCCAGGGATGAGGCGTGATTCACAGAGCAAATTTCTATATGAACTGTTAACCAAATCACACAAGTTACATAATATTCACATTCTTCCCAAATTTAAATGATGCAAGTTTTTTGAAAAGATGATTGGTAATCAAATGCAACCCGTGTTAAATCTCTCATTGTCAGGATGTCCAACGTTATTTCAACAGCAATGCCTTGTTGTGCTGTACATTACGTATGGGCCTATTAGCTAGGACAGGCTGTTCTATTGTTATTGATGCTCTTGTTTGGGCGGCATAATTGAATTCCAAAACACAATATCACTCATTCATCATGTTGAGGGGTGACATTTCTATCAGGTTATTGATGAACATTCAAGTTAATTCAGTAAAGTGTAAGATCATACATAGATGCAAACATGAGCGTAATAGGCTAGAACGACACTCGTGTCAAATTTCAACTTTCGTTTAAAAATGCAAAGAAGAAAGTGGAGCCAGCATTTCTGCATATGTGGCACACCCGACATGGTGCGACCACATTTAAGTATTAAACCCTGAAAATAATAATTATTGATAATTATGTGTTGATATGAAAACACTTGAAATGTGAAATGAACTTTACCCATTTATCTTATGATAGTACTTATGTCCATTTTAATTATCACACTAATATTGGAGAGGAATGTGTTAATTTACGCATACCAGTCTGAGTTCGTTCAGGTTGCATTAGGGAATCAACAGAAAAGCTTCCAGGTTTGTTATGATTCAGAAGCTATCTCCCAGAAAGAGAGATGGACTCCAACCTGATTGTTCCTGGTCACCTGCGTAACACAAGACGGTAACGTCTTGGTTAAATTTGACAAACAACTTTTTAAAGTGACACCTTAGTGACAGGACTGTCATTTAAAAACCAAAGTAAAGTGGATCTACTTTCTTTGGGATTTAGCAGGGTGGCGTCCATTTTGTTACTCACAACGTAAACCGATACGGTGTTTCACAAGGCTCCAAAAATATTATTAAAATGTGTTTTCGTAAAGTAATGACCTAGGATAGTAACAGAATTATTAGTTATTAGTTGACATTTAAGTCCAGTTCTGTATAACATGGTTAGAAGAATGTACCTTTAGCACTTTTGGTTCAAACAATTCAGTAGCCTGTATTGCAGAGGGTTAATGTCAGGTTTGGTACAGTATATGGAGAGTGATGTCATATGCTGCTTTCAATGACACCGGAGACAGTAACAGTCTTAATCACCAGTTGAATACTGTGGAAATTTGGCCAAACCCGCCCCTGGGACCCGTAACACACGCACCCACATGTATGTTTGCAGGGCTTAATCATGACCAAAGTCACCTTTCAAGCGTGGCTGAAACTCTGGGAACGTGCCTGAGTCAGCGCCGGACCACCGCTTCAAATTGTTCAGACCCGGAAACTGAGCCCAGAAAATGGGAGTTGTGGTCTCCACTGAGTAAATTAGTAACAGTAACAGTAACTCCTGTTAATTCATTTGAAGGGCTAGAATCAAGACGGCAGTGGCGGGCCGTGCATTTCACACCTAGGCCTTCAGTGATGTTCTACACAGTCCTACCTGAATTATTCCACCTCTTAATACCATCATTATGACGCCATGGCTCTAGAAACTATACAATTTGACAGAAACGCAATACAACCGGGCGTTGCATCACCTCAACATAGTCAAGTACAACAGAGTTTTATTAATATTTCTGAAGCAGTTATAATCAATAAATCCGCATTTACAATTAAGAGTGTTAAACTACCAACTTTAAGATTGCTTGGATTGCCAGCGTCGGGGTTGGCAGTTCTCTTCTCACGATGTCTAGCTTTTCTTGAAAAGTTTGTCTTGAAAATGGCATAATCATCTGCGATATGGTGCAGTTCTAAATCGATCTCTTCTCCTCCTTCAGCCATTGTGGGTTGAAAAAAAAAACAGCTTGTAGAAATCTACACAAATTAGCTTGTTCAAGTTCAGTTTGCTAGCTCTGCCTCTCATTAGTGCGTATCCAATCAAAAGACATGCATGTGCTGACGTTATCGTACGCTTGCTAGCTGGCCCGTAGTAGCCAACTCGAAAACTGATTGGTTAACGCCACAGTTTTGTTTGCGTTCACTTTAAGCTACAGGCGACCGCAATGTTGATTCTGAAGGCCTAAGGGCAGATTTCATGGACCCTGGCAACACATTTAGGCTGAAATATGATAAAAGGTCTAACATAAAGGCCAGCCCTCCAAATCTCATTCTGAGGCTGGAAGCAGCGCAACCAAGACGAAAGCTATGAAATGAAGAGAATAGACTATGGGGAATAATTTATTACATCTTTGTGGAAAAAATATATCAAAAATAAATGTATATTCTGTTGATGTTTAGGCCAGCAGAGAAGGCCTTGATGGCCCTGATGGCCGCCACTGCAACAAGGAAATATCAGCTGATTTATGTTTTGTGTGTGTGTGTGTTTCTCAACTTCTGACAAGGGAACATAGTTTGTGTTTGACCAATTAAGCCCATTTTCTTGTGTTGATTAAATGCTTATGTTATACATCAAAAGCCTGTTATGGCGTCTACTGCCATACTTGTCACACTCTGTTGATCTGCGGGGGGTGGGGGACTCATCTTTCATTTTGGTGGTGGCTCTTTGAAGACCTCAGCAGCACAAAAAGGGTTAAGGCTTGTCTCAGAGATGCAAAAAGAGAGGGAAGGCAAAGCAAGGACAAACTATCGATCCTCTGCTGGGTGAGCTGCCAGCGTTTCATAAAGGTTCATAGTTTCTTCCAAATCGTACGTCTCTGCACCCCTTCTCACTGGCCCCCCTCTGTTCTTCTTTCCCCCTAAGCTCTAACAGCGGGGGTGAGTGGTAGTGGTGCAGTTCTAATGTTTGTAGTTCAAACTTAAGTGTCTTGGCTCTTTACAAATTTTGCAAATCATTCTTCAGTTGACAGTACTTCACAGGGCCTTAAAAAGCAGCCCGGGGATCTATTGGGGGTCTTTATAGACAAAATTAGCTTTTTTTTATGAGAAGTAGTGGCTCGACTTTTATACAGTGGTATCAAAAGTGATGTCTGGGACATTTTGAGGCCCTTAAAGAACGATCCATCTATTTTCTATACCTGCTTATCCTGTAGTATCCAGAGTCTATAGGGGGGATGGAGCCTATCACAGCCTTCACTGGATGCGAGGGTACACTCTATCACAGGCTTAGCACACACAGACACTCACACAGACACAGACACACACAAACACACACACACACACACACACACACACACACACACACACACACACACACACACACACACACACACACACACACACACACACACACACATTCTCATCTATGGGCAGTTTAAAGGTTTCCAGCTGACCTAAGATGCATGTTGGTGGATTGTGTGAGGAAAGCATGCATTGAAACTGCACATGACGTTTTGCGTAGATGGTTGGCTTTCAGTATTTAGATTGAGAGATTAACGGTGATATAATGATGCTGCATTGACTTCTCCATGCTTCCCTGTGCATGAAGGAGCATGCTTTGTGGACTAGAAGCCATTCATGGTCACTACTGCAGACATTATAGTCAGTGTGGCATCTTGTTTTTAACACTGCATGTGTAGTTTGTGCGGCTGTGTTCACAAGTTATCAAGTTTAGAGTGTAACAGAGCACTGGTGTTTGCCCATATTTTTCCATATTTAGAGATTCAGCAATTCTTAATTAGAAAGGAGACCAAACTATTTCAGTGATGAATTGTACATTTAAAAAATGAATGAATAGAGTATTTTAAATGTGTCTGGAGGTGGTCTTAAAGGATATTGCTGTTGAAACCCAGGAGAATGGGGCAATAGTTCAAATGTACTATTATATCACGCCATATATTATTTTATAAACCCATAAAACCACAAAGACACCTCCAGTTACACAACTTATTGGCCTAATAAGCTGCAAAATGTCTCAAAAGAACGACAAAAAAAGAGAGCTGAAAATGTGAGTGTGTGGACATAGTAGGTTTATCTACTTTGGCAATTTCCCTGTTTGGAATAAGTTTCAGACTCTTTGCCAAAAAAGAGCATCCAATAATTTCAAGTGTTTTTGAAGGTGAAAAGAAGTTAGAGAAATATAATAAGGATTTTGGTGAGTTATTCTCCCGTGAATGTGTTTATTATTATTATTATTATTATTATTATTATTATTATTATTATTATTATTATTATTATTATAGTTGTTGCTATTACTTTCTGGACAAGGAGTACTGATGATGCACCCGCCCTCGGTGTCCTGCTAGTCCTTTAAGTCGAGCAAGGTGCAGATCGGGACCCGGCGGGGGAACAGCTGAGAGCGACGAGAGAGGAGAGAGCGGAGAAGAGGCTGAAGTTGCACCGCCCCGGTCCAGGCAGCAGCGCCCGAGCTGATAAAAGCTCAGATAGTGATTGAAAGTGATGGTAAAAGGATTTAGCCTGGGCATTAACACAGAGAGAGAGAGAGAGAGAGAGAGAGAGAGAGAGAGAGAGAGAGAGAGAGAGAGAGAAGGAGGGAGGGAGGGAGGGAGGGAGAGAGAGACAGATTTTCCATAAAGCCTTTTTGTCTCTCTTTCTTTCTGCCCTTGAGCATCCCGGGTAAAAAAACCGAGCTTGTAAAGTAGGAAGAGGAGGAGGGAAGAGGGGAAGAAGGGCGGGCACAAAAGGCTTTTCCTCAAAGTCAATATTTTATACTTTTCACACTCCTTGACGCTGGATTTCAGTGCTCCTCTATCAGCTCCTCTTCAGATCTAGGACACCGATCCACGGTGCGCAGCCATCCCCGGCGCGGTAGAAGGGGGGGAGAAAAAAAGAAAAAAGTATCCGGCAGAAGGCAACAAAAAAAGAAAAGCACACAAACAGCGATCCGGGCAGTGAGATAACGGGGGAGCACGGTGAGGACCGCGACGGGAGACGAGTACAGTGGATGAGCCTGATCCGGGGGATTTGTTTAGCGGAAGAAGAGGGACGTTAACACAATCCCAATCGCCGCGCCAAAGTGCTGCTCTTCTCCTCCCGGATGCACGATAGAAGTAAGTCCTTCAATCTGATATGATCGCACTGTATTTTAGCACAGAATTTTTTTTTTTTTAAAGAAAAAAAGAACCTCTTGAAGTCAGCGCCGGGCAGTGACACGGAACATCCGGACCACTCCAGTAAACAACAACATTCTTTGACAGAGTGATCCCAAAGAATATGTATGACATTCCAAACAAACCAAGTGATGATTTCGTGTCAGGAATACGCGATGGTGCGCGACGGGATGCACTGGAAGCTGACACACCCCTGGAAAACTGACAGCAGAAGGGGGGCAGCTTTTTTGGGGGGGGGGTTGGGGGGTAGGTGGGGAACGGGACTGTTCTTGACAAGTCCGGGCTGAACCTGAACTTAGAGTCCGGAGTCTTTTGATGGGATACAGGCTGTGTGCAGGGGGACTCGGTATGAGCCAGTGTGGGATGAGATCCGGGATTATGATCAATAATGAGTCCACACTGCAAAAAATACCTACAACAAAGCTTGTTTTCTGGGGATCATCAGTCTAAAATGATCATTTAATGTGTGAGTAAATGTATGAGATAGCTTTCGATGAAATTAGAAATAATTCATAGCATGGGAAGACATATTAGACCTATTATGTTGCCATATAAAACGATTTGGACGAGAAGAATTCTACCTAAACATTGAGATGATTTGTAACTTTAATTAACTCTGAGTCTGCACGTTTAGCAGTTTTCTAATAATAGCAGCCCACATGGTAGATATCTTGTTGGTTTTGCAGTGCAGATGCTTTTTCCACAACATCCACACTGGAGACGTGTAGTAACAATGACAAGTTGCGAGCACAGGCGCCACCAGCACACGTGTTTTTACGCACAAGGTTACACACACTTGACAGCACTTCTCAGCTGTGTCTTTATCTGCAGTGGTGGAAGCAGAATTATAATTATCCTTAGTTTTGCCGTTTTTTAGCTTGTGGAACAAACGACTGGATTTTACTACAGTATTTATAATGGCTAAGTTAATAATGGTTAACAAGTTTGGCTTGAAAAATGCGCTATGTGATTATTCAGGATAAATGAGGGTGAATTGCTGAATGTCATCCTAACTCTCTCTCTGTCTCTGTCTCTCTCTCTCTCTCTCTCTCTCTCTCTCTCTCTCTCTCTCTCTCTCTCTCTCTCTCTCTCTCTCTCTCGCCTGCCCGCAATCCGCCACAGGACAACCGGATGAGTCTGACCAGTGCGCAGCTTCCAATGGATCTACCTGAGGAGACAACTTTGGCTCCATCCTCCCCAGTCGGACCCGCTGCTCCCCGACAGGACGTCGCCGTCTGAGACATGGATCCGTGTTGATGCTACACATTTCCCCCCCGCCCAAATTAATCACCATAACATTTGACGCCTCTGCATCCCACCGCCCAGCTTCCTCAGGAAGTCAGAAGCCCAAACAACAAGGTGTCTCCCTCTGGGCTCTCTGGGAGCCGTCTAGACCTGTGAAGAAACACTGAATAAAGAGCAGAGTCTTTCAACTTTGAGGGACTTTATAAGCGTGGAGGCGAGTTCCGCTCATTTCCCTTCACTCCTCCAGTTGACTGCACAGCTGTATGGCGGTAGAGATGTTCGTCGTTTCCCTATGATCACCGCTCCATGCGCTTCACCTCTCCGCTGAGCCCCGTGGCCCCCCTCGCCCAGCGCCGGACCCCACTCCCGCTCCTCCACACACACACCCCCCCCACCCCCACCTGCCATGCTCCTCCAAGCCGCGTTGTTGCTGCTGAACTGCCTGGCCTCGACTCTGGGCCAGTACGAACTGTGCAAGTCCCTAGTGAGCACGGATGAAGGCTCGGTGTGGGAACATTACGCGTGTCAACCGAAGCCGGTGTTAATGAAAGACCACATGCGGATCAAAGTGGATCCGCCCGGAATCACGTGTGGAAACCCGCCGGAGAGGTTCTGCACCCTGGTGAGTTCACATCGGGACTTTTCCTAAAATCTTATAATTTGAGTGTTTATATGGTAAAGTTGTTAAATGGGCTCAATCTTATTTCCGAGTGCTCGCCAGTGCATAACACTTAGTGATCGCGCGTTACTATCACCTCCCGTCGACTTGTAAAGTTGTGAAAAGTTCCTGTGGTTTCTGTCATCTCATCACGATTCACATGACAATACAATTCAACGGTGATTTTTTTTCATAAAGAATCACCAAAACGTCCATAGAGAAACCGATCGAAGTCACCCTGCAGCATAATCTGTGTCAGCTGTTCATGTGCCCAGTAACCTAAGCTCCACAATATGATGGATAAATGCAGCACTTCTCATATTTAGTTAAAAAAAAGAGTGTGTTTGGCGCATATCCAGCCATCGGAAAGCCAGCAGATAGGTGAAGTGAACGTTTTTAATAATTCGTAAAGTTGCACAAACGGCTTCCATCGCATTCCAAACACGCAGAAGGCGAAAGTGTGACACCACAAAGGTAGATTTGGATGGATTATCCTTTCCAAACATTGCCAGGTGGACATTGACAGGTGGGCTCATGCAACTCTTAATTGTGTTCTCAGTGTACGAGTGTAGTTTGAAAACTGTTCTTTCATAAGTCAACACACGCAAGGTCACGGAAGCAATTCATGCTTCATTGTGGGAAGAAATATTTGACTTGTCATGTAATTAGTCAGGGTCAGGCCAGGTGTCAGGTTCTAAAGTGCCCCCTTTTGGTTTGCTCCTGAAGGCATCGCAGAGACTTGGCATGGCTTGGCTTCACCGTGAGAGGTCCCGAGGTGTTGTTTACATTGGTATGGAGTTGGCAAAGGCTGGCATCCGGTTTGATTAGAGTTTATGGAGGGCTTCCCACTTCCTCTGGTAAAAGGTACATAACCGGACCTTTTTAGTTTCAAGGACAGTCAAGGATGAGAGGAGGGAAGTCTCGTTAAAATGTATGCGACAGCAATATTTCACATATTTAAGCCTGCAGGCTGCTTCCCATCCCGGATAATTTAGGTGTAATAATTTCAAATAAGGGTTATAAAATCATTGTAACCCTAAAGAGACTGCAATTAAGATGATCCACCTTTTATTTTTAAGTTCGACATTTGGGGTACCAAGGTTTGACTGACTGCATGTGAGACAGCGAGTTCTGTCTCCTCATGGTCTCTCTGTGACTGAATGTCCAGCTGCCAAACTGGCTTGTACTGAAGGTGCTAGACTTGGCTCAACAGACATGAGTCAAAAAATGACTCTAGATCAACAGTGAAAGTGTGTGTGTACAGAGAGAGAGCGAGAGAGAGACACGTCTGTCCGAGTCAAATTATGCAGTTATCTCATGTTGTTAATTAGGTGTTTGTATTCTGTGTCATTAGGGAGTTTGTTATCTGAAGACGTCTTTACAAACAAACTTCCAACCCTAACATCTATCCACACACACTAACATACCAAAAACATACTCTGCACACACACGCACCCACACACCACCTCCCTCCCTCCTCGCCAAGACTGTTTACAGTACTTGAGGGGTCATTTGACAGGAGCAGGAACGGATATCGTGCGCCATGGATACCTAATGGTTAATGATTTGTTTAATGCGGAAGTAGCGGAAAACCACTGTCGTCTTTGAGAAAGCCTCTCCAATGACTTCTCTGGAGAGCAGAGACAGACGGAGGGAAGGGAAAGAGGAGGAGGAGAAGTGAAGAGAGATGCTTGCTGCCATAACATATTGACGTCTGCCCCCTAATGGCGCTGGCCTGGAAACTTCTATAACTATGAGAGTTTCTGAGTGAGCGATGATGAAATATTGATGGGGTCGTTAATGGGCTTCCTTACAAGGGTTGGGCGGCACTGGTCCATCCCTGGGATCCATGTTGATCCACGCTGCCAGGGAGATGAGGGGGAGAGAGAGAGAGGGATAGAGGACAGGGCTTAGTCAGCACTTTCACATCAGACGAGGGTCTTTATTGTAGACAATTCTGGTCCCCCTCAGGTCGTCTTCCACTGTGGAGACATTACCCAGGCTGGGAATTAAGGGAACGAAGACGCATTGAGAATTGACACATGTGATTCCTGATACAATGTGATCCTTTGATTTTAGGGTTACAAACATACACCTTTGTAAGACTTATTTGACAGATTTAAGGTTACAGTTGTATTTATTTTACAATTATAATAATCTAAGCTCCACAAACAATGCTGAGGTGGAAGCACACTGTCAAATTACAGTGCATATTTTATCACATATCTCTTAACCTCAGACTGGACTCCAAATAGAGGAATCCATCTTCACACACACGCACGCACGCGCGCACACACATATGAGCACGCACACACACACGCGCAGGCACGCACGCGCACACACACACACACACAACACACACCTCTCTAACACCTGGCTATTGCTTGGCATTGTTTGTATACAGATCATTCATTTTCTTGAAAGCAGGGTTTCTTTCTCCTCTCTCACTCTTCTTACCCAGGGATTTTGCAGATTTACAGCAAAGCCGGTTTCTTATCTAATTGGTGTGCTTTTACATTCACTCATTCAGCAATCCCACAAGTCAAGGGAAAGTCAGTGCATTGAATGAGAAAAAAAAGAAAAAGAAAGAAAGACTGCATCACCCAATACGCAGAGCTGCTCATCTTGAGACAGACTGCGGAAGATGCAGAATAGTTTCCCCCCCTTCTCTCACCCTATGAATTCTGCCGTATGTTGCCTACACCTCTGGGAGGATTCACTTTTGCCGTTTTGATGTAAGGGATAGCTCCTCCCGAATGTGTTGGTTTACATTACTTTGGTCCCTCCAGCTCCACAGGGATGCATTTTTTCTACTCTGTTTATCTCTCTTGTTCTCTGGGAATGCAGCATTATGTCTCCTCAGCCAAACAGGCCAGCATGTTGGCTTCTTTCAACATGACGGGGCTCCACATAACACTTACGAAGATGCTACTGTCACTTCTTCTATGTTCGGCGCTTTGTAGTCCCTCTGTAGGATAGATATACAGTCTATACAGTCAGAATGTTGTTGGAGATGATGGAGTAAGGGGGGCGGGGGTGTGAAACAGAATATGGAGTGTGTTGCAGAGGGGAATGGCTAATGATGAGGGAGAGGTGAGGAAGATCCAAGCTTAGCTAAGCAAAATGATGAAATCGGACCAGAGTTTCACAGTAGTACACATCCTGTCGATATGAAGATTTTGCATTCCACACAGTCTCTGTGCGTTGTTGTTTTCTGCTTTTTTCAGTTTTTGCTTTTGAACCAAAGCCCTCTGTCAACCAACTAACTTGGGCTGAGAATAGAGAGCGAACCGCATGCAAATGCGATGCATGCATCCATAAAGAATTCCACAGTGTGTGATGGCGTTAAGAGACAAGTGGGGAGGGGCGGGGCGGGGGGGGGGGGGGTGTTTGGCGTTGAACCCCTGTGCAGGTTTTGGCCACTGCGCTGAACATATTTGTGAGTGTACGAAAGACAAAAACACACCTTCCTGTACCACAACAGCTTTGCCCGTTTTAGAAGGTAGGAATCAGCCAGCTCTAAAAATAGACATGAGAGGAGAGAGAGAAGCCACGCAGCAGTAGAAGGGGAGCAAGCAGAAAGGGGAGGAAGATGGCAGCTGGTAGCATGGAGCTGTGCTTCCCAGACTGGGCCCATAGCCACATTTCACACACCCCGCCCAGAGTCGCCCTGCCAGGCCCCACTGCCCTGCCCTGCCCAGCAGTGGGCCGTCAAAGGTCGTGCAAAAGGGGCCGCAACGCCCAGCGACGGGCTCTCCCTCATGTGCCTACCAAAGGCAAAATGCAGCCCAGGTGGCCAGTGTCCTAATAATACACCCCCGGAGGTGAATTTGGGCACAGCACGAGCCGGTCTGATAGTGCAAGCTGTAATTAACGAAGGTAACAGAAAGAAGAAGACAGCTAAGGAGAGCGACAGGAAGAATGACTGAATGTGTGCAGGGGAGATGGGGGAGGGTGGAATGATGTAATGGAATGGCTCGCTTCCCCGGTAGGATACAGTTGAACGCGATCAGAGTGTTTAGACGTGTTGGTAGAATAGGAGGACAGTTTTAAGTGAGATTTATCTCCCAGCCAGCTGATACTAAGAGGGATCGGCTGCAGAGACTCAGGACACCTGAGGTGAACTCATCTCAGCAAACCACCTGGGGCTGAAGGCTGTTTGCAGAGGTGCCACCATATGTAGAGACGCTATAGAGATGCCTGTGTGTGTGGGTGTGTGTGTAGATGTGTGTGTATCATCGATGTATGTTGAGCACATTTGGGCGATGATTTAATATCTTTAACACTTCAGAACACCACAGTTTCTCAATCTTGACTCTTTAATGTTCAGCATATCATGGACCTGCTGGTACATAAAGACACATCACATAAGGCTTAGACATTCATTTAAGTTATAAACAGTATATAAAGTTTCCTTGCCTCTGTTGTCATTACAGATAACAACTTTTATCTGGATTCACCTTATAAAAACAGTTGTGTGTCCCTGATATTTTGTACATGACTTTAAATACTGAGTTTCTGTCACAAGGTCTCTCGCCCCAACTGTGGGCGGTCTGAGCTGGATGGCCTGTGCTGCTGCCTCAGGCATGATGTCCCTGTTCTCTCTACTCCTCTTGCAGTGTAACACAATCACGCACGCGTACAGTAAACATTTACTTTCAGTCGTACCCACTAATACGGACATTCCGACACATTTACACTCACCGTCCTGTCCCGGAGACTCCTTAGAGAGCACAGAATGTAGAATTTACCAGCAGATATCACTGTTTCAATTAACAGAGCTACAAAGCTTGTGTACTCTTAAGTTGGTATTCATTCAATAAACACAGGCAAACTTCATTTGAGGTATGCTAACAATAAACGTCAGTATGATGGAAAAGCTTCCAACAAAATGAAAGATTAAGTTTATAAGTGAAAAAGCAATATCCCTTTCTCTGCCCCTCAGTGGCCTTTTTAATGGGAGGGTCATTTCATTTGATGTTTCTCCAAAACAAAATAAATTGTGTTCTCTGAGTGTGTGTCTCTACCTTTATTCCCCTTGCCAGCAATATACCATAGAAACTTCTATAAGTGGTGCAAGAAATAAAAAGGGTAGAGGGGACAGTGTGACGGAGGGATGGAAGGAGAGATATTTTGAGGAGAGAAGTGGTCATAAAAGAGGCAGGGAGGGAAGGTGAAGCCATGGGAAGAGGCGAAGATCGCAATTTTCCTCGTTTTATTTGAGTGTAAATGCATAATGGCAGCTTGCTGGATCTGTAGACAAACAGTAAAGTTTTGTGGTTGTCGTTGGAAACTGTGCTTAAACACTGAAGAAACGGTCCAACTAAAAATCAATGTTTGTATAAGACAATTTTAGAAACATTGCAGACCTCACTTAGAACTGAAATATGAATTTTCTCCCTGTAGGCCGAGCACATGGCAAAGCGTCGGAGCGTGAGCACATATTAATGAGTTTTTTGAATCATATTTTTAATCCGGCGAGTGAAAAAATAATGGAGTAAAAACACTGAAGTCACTCAGCGCAGGGGCATCATGGCGGCTGTTGTTTAGGAGACGGGATCTCAGTGAGGATAATTGCTGGAAGGGCTTAGCAGTCGGGCCACCTGCCGCAGCAGTTGGCCAGGATCTGTGTGTGTACTCGCTTGCACGTGTGTGTGTGTGTGTGTGTGTGTGTGTGTGTGTGTGTGTGTGTGTGTGTGTGTGTGTGTACCTTTTGAGCGGGTGTTTGCGGGTGTGTGTATGCTGGCATGAAAATGTGGGCCAGTACAGGGGACAGAGTGGGATAAGGAGGGCTGGGCAAACAAAGGGCTTAAACATAACCTCGTGTGTAAGACTCTCGTAGGGAATAAAATCCATCCTCCCTGTATCACATAGCACCTCTACTGTAGCTAATCCTGCAGGCCCGCAGAGGTCAGAGCTACGGGCCACAACCTGCCGCTTCCAACCCTTTGCTGCATCAAGACAGAAAACACGAGGCGATGATTGATAAACTCTGAGTGCAGTAGAGGCATATTCAACCCAGAGGTGTTGTTTATTTTTTAACATGATCGCCTTCCTGGATTAATTTAATCCCGGTTATCCGCTACAGATGAGATGATGTCATCTCTAGGGCTGAGCTGGTGCAGGGTCGTAGTTGAGTGTCATGGTCACGCCCTGGCTCTGAACTTTTCTATTAACCCCAGTATTGCATCTATTTAAAGGCTCGCTATCTCCCCTTTGTACCACTGACTTTGCTCTTTATCTCGGACACATGTGGGAGCATAAACGTGGCCAAACACACACACACACATTTTTGGAAGGAATCCTCAATGGAGTTTTGCGGTGTATCTGGGACAGTGTGACAGTGAGATCATTTTCAATAGGATTTGTAGGTTGAGGGTCATCCTCGGAACAACAGGCTTCTAATCCAGTCCCGCGTGTGTGTGGACACGTGTCTGGGCCGAGGTCAGAGGCGAAACACTAATGGAGGCCGCGGAACACGGCCAGGCCACTTTGGACTAAAAGCACTCTCCCTCTGACTTTCAATAAACAAGTGCAGCAGGAAATGGTAAGACGTAGGTTTAGGTGGAGAGGTTACTTCATCAAATTCCAGGTCTAATTACAGTTTCCTGTTGCAGTTGTTTATAAGCATAGTAGATTATCGTGCTAAGTGTATTTGCAGTGACAGTGATCTCTGTCTGAGTCTGTACAAGGAAAGATAATTGGGTTATCAGATAGAGAACAATACTGCTGTGTTGCTCCAGCGAGGAGAGAGATACATTATCTGCAGTTTCTGCTACAAAGACACTGTAGTTTGGCTGTAATATTGCAGTATATTTCCATGCGTTATGATCCTGTACAGTATCTTTGTTCCATACAGCTTTCCTCAGCACCGGCTCAGCGTTTGCTTATGTTTGGAGTTTTCCCTCTGTGTGTTGTCACCATAAATCAGATGATTTATAATCTCAGCCTCACAGGATTGTAATTTTTGCTTTTGTTATTAGACCACTAGAGTGGTTTTGAGTGACTGTTCACTTTCCTGTGGTACAGTCCAGTGACTTAATTCGAGAGGCAGGAGTGGCTGCACGTTCTGCTTCTCGATAGCAGACGTGAAGAAGGAAGATGCAGCTGCATTTGAATTTTACTGAACATATATATTTCTAAAGTGGGTGTTGTTTGAAGTCACAGTTCCACCTCATCATGCTGCGCTATTTATAAACCAGTGAAATTATTTTTGAATATCAATGTTCCACCAACTTTCTAAGGACTATTAATCTCCTCGGTGCAACCTCAGTTGCTTAGTCAAAGTGCTAATCTGACAAATTACTAAAAAGAGCTTTTGTGTCGAGTTCAATTCCTGCTAGCTCTGATCACAGCAAGCATGACTTTGCATTTAACATTAAACATTGCATTCTACATTTCCTTGGATTTGATTAAAACCCATTAGGTTTTCGACGTTTTTTAATGTTAGGTATGTTTAGGGAATCTCAAGGACACAGAGAGTGCATTAGCAACAAACTGCAAGTCAGAGACACTCCTAATTGCTCTTAGTCGACTACAAGGTGAAGCAGTATTTGCTGTACGCAGAGAGAAGCTGTATTTTCTTTATGTAGCAAATGAAACAGATGAAACTGAAGCAAATGTTTGTGTCATGTAACCATTTATCCCTGAAGAATTAATCGGTTCAATCCTGGTAGTACTGTCAGCAACAACAAAAAGAACAAACTAATCACGAGGAAGAGGAGGAGGAGGAAGAAAAGCACAAAGAAGAAACAAATGCATGGCTTTTTGATTACGACACAGCAAATATAACGAAGCCTTTCGGCTAAAAAAATATATAACAGCAATAACGTTTTATCAGATACAGTAAGTGCATTTATAGAGGAAAAAACTGGGGAATTAATCAAACAAATTTGTTCACATAATTGTTTTTTGTTGTATATGATAACTGAGCCAATACTTACTAACAAGAAAAGAGCTTTAAAGAGAAGTAAATTAAAACAAGACAGTTTCTGAATGTAATGATTGCAATACTGGGAGTTTGTGATTTCAAACTATAGAAAAGGCAAATGCATCAGCTTCAAAGTAAAATAGGGATAAAAAGATACGATGGGAATTGTCTTAAAAGGTGGGGAACGTGTCGAGGGTGGTGAGAATTCTGGTTCTCAAGAGAAGGAATTTGTCTTTTCGAGGACGACGAGGAGAGCGGAAGGAAAGCCAGGCGTAAAGCGCAGGTGGGCCCAGGCCTGCAGCTTGCCACTCCTGAGGAGTGTAAATAATCCCGCTGACTTTCCTGAAAGAGCTCTGCAGAGGGGTCGCGGCTTGGAAGTCCTGACATCACTAGAACAGGAGGATCAGTTCTGCGGAGTTAGAAGTGCGGCAGCCCTCTGCTGCCTATGCAAAGACGGTGATGACTCATGATCCTCTTGACCTTCAAGCTCCCCTATTATTTTGTTTGCCAACTTTACTTTTAAGCCCTCATTCCCCCAGTGCCTTGGTGAGGAGTTGAAGGGAGCGCTCATTAAGATCGACACAGTCCTGTGTCTGAGAAATATTAATGTTTTCTTACAGTCAGACACCGTAAGAATTAGCAAAGCATCGTTTTGTTTTTAATCCATATTGATACACAGGATCATGCAAAAGAGTTGAGTATGACATTTAATTCTATACAGTGTGTCATTTCCTTGATTGATCTCTTATTGCCGTTTCTTCATCCCTCTACTAGGAGAACCCGTACTTGTGCAGTGACGAGTGCGATGCCTCTAACCCAGACCTGGCCCACCCTCCTCAGCTGATGCAGGACCGTGAACGCAACGGTCTCATAACCTATTGGCAGACTGTCACATGGAGACGCCATCCAGAACCCCTGCTGGCCAACATCAGCATGTCCTGGAACAAGAGTCTAGAACTCACAGATGACATCCAGATCACCTTTGAGTATGGCCGGCCCACCATCATGGTACTGGATAAGTCCATGGACCACGGACGCTACTGGCAGCCTTTCCAGTTCTACGCCGACGACTGCCTTGACGCCTTTAACATGCCACCCAAACACGTGCGTGACCTTACACCGGCGAACATCACGCGGGTCATCTGCACCGAGCAGTACTCACGCTGGGTCGGCTCCAAGAACGACAAGAATGTAAAGTTTGAGGTGCGGCAGCGTTTAGCTGTGTTTGCAGGGTCTCGTCTACAGAATATGGACAACTTGTACACGCGCATGGAAAGTATGAAGGGATTGAGAGACTTCTTCACCTTCACCAACCTTAGGTTAAGGCTACTCAGGCCCGCCCTCGGAGGCACATATGTCCAGAGAGACAACCTGCTCAAGTACTTCTATGCCATCTCCAACATCGAGGTGAATGCCAGGTGAGGAATCCCTAACAAAGAACACGGAAGTACAGTTACAGATGCACATTTTGCATTTCTTGACACAAATTTGTTTATTTTAAACAAAAAAAACTAAAATGGGATCAAGCAGACTAAACTGATTTCTCTCTCAGAAATATCACAATTATTATTAAATGATCCTTATATATATTCCAAACAATTATATGACCATCATATAATCAAATATATACATACTCATACACACATTTATTAAACTATAAAATATAATCTTTCTACAGAAATTGGAGGTAAATCTGCTAAATGCTACATGATAAATAAACTCTTAAATCTTAAATCTTAAATCTCAAAGTCTTGTCAGCCCTAAACCCAAACAACTCTCTTTTCAGTTTCCTTAAAATGCTTGTTGAGGTACACAAGGTACACAAAATACACCTGTTCACACACAAATGTCTATCTATCTATGTCTATCTATATTTAATCTCCCATGATAATACTGGTTGAAGCAAAAAAACTTCATTACGCATTGCATCCAATTTTTTAATAATATGAATCTTGAACCATTTCTTTGAATATCATTTCTGTCTCTCCTCACACGCAGACATGACAGATAATGAAAACCATCTGGTGGTAAACATGCCCTCTGTTCTGCTGATCACTGTACCGTGCACACACATACACACACACTTCGATAACCCAGGCTAATCCGAGGGCATTTACAATGACCCGATTCCCCTTAACGTGCACCTTAGTGTGCCTGTCACTGGCCTGTGAGGACAATGATTAATGAAGAAAATGCGCAGCCTCG
Organism: Genypterus blacodes; assembly: GCF_046128005.1. Taxonomy (NCBI): domain Eukaryota; kingdom Metazoa; phylum Chordata; class Actinopteri; order Ophidiiformes; family Ophidiidae; genus Genypterus; species Genypterus blacodes. The sequence continues at coordinate 1,498,200 of NW_027466890.1, read as the reverse complement.
GTGGTCTAACGTAAACCGCCATCCACATTCCGCACGGGGAGCCGGGAAGCCTTACATGGCAACTTTGTGACAGTGAAGGATGCTTGGACGATCACACGTCTGCTTAGCATCAACAAGCCATCTCTCCTACCTTTCAGAATTATTATTCCAATCAATACAGCAGGCTGACATTTGAATGGTATTTAACATCCTCGTTGGGATGGCCCAGAATGTTAGGACGGAGGAAGGTGCACGCGTGTGTGTGTGTGTGTGTGTGTGTGTGTGTGTGTGTGTGTGTGTACGATAAATGGGGGAAAGTGAAAATGAGTGGTTGAGAGGGGTGTTGGCTGATGTGGGCGCCTGTCTGAGTGTGGGTGTGGAGTCGGGGTATGGGGGTGTGTGATGAAGGCCTGAGTGGATGCTGACACAGCATGCACACATGCATTCACAAGCACGCAAGTACACTCACACACCCCTCTGGCACTGAAGAAAGAGGGCCTGCAGGTATTGATCACAGGCACTTTTCATGCTCAGCAGAGAATCAGAGAGTGAGAGGGAAAGAGAGAGCAAGAGAGAGAGAGAGAGAGAGAGAGAGAGCGAGAGCGGCCTCATACCCGGGGGGTCAAACAATCTATTGCCATGCCAAATCTCCATCAAACCCAATGACATTAACAATCAGTTACCTCTGTTTTGAATATTTATATTTATTCAGTAGCCCACCAGAACTCCTCATCCCCACTGTGCTCCCATGCATGGAAGACTTACAGATATTTTCAGTAAACTACCTTTTCTTAATTTTCTTCCACCGCTGTCTCATCCAGAGCGACGTGCTGATGGCTGGTGGCAGCTGGTGAGTGTCAGTATGTGCTGGATCTGATAACAGAGGACCCAAATATAGCCTAGTGGAGATGACTGAGGCCAGTCCGTCTTCCGCCCCCGGCCACCCACACCTCCCGTAACATAATCACTAATCAATAAGTTATTCTGGGCAGCCAGCAGGAGTATTAGGTGATTGTGGTGGGGGGTCCTCAATAGTACAGTACAATCAGGAGTGTCTGATGCTTACGGCTGGGAAATTGATTTTGGGGAACGAGACGATTAGTCAATGTTCCCTGGACAAAAGGCTAAGCTATTTCATCTCATCTCATCTGGCCTTAGTAACATATTGGGATTTCCAATGCTTAAAATTTGAATAATGAATATTGCACTCCACTGGTGCTCCGGTGGGGATGGCGCAGTAAAATGGGTTTTATATGATCAAGAGCGAGTGGCAGTGTACTGCAGGTCGCCACGGTAATGAGATACGCTGGGGTTATCGATGAAGAGAGGGTTTTAGTCACTTCCTGGCCATATTGTATGTCCCCAGGCCTTTAGCTGTGGCTCTCTGGCTGAATGCAGTTAAAAGTAATGATTATTAGTTAACAGTTCTCAACGAACTGAGTGTAGCGCACACAGAGAGTAAGCGAGTCCTTCTCTCATCAAACAGTATATGATGTCACTTCTTTGGGACATGTTTCCTTTCTCTGACGCTGCATTGTCAGGATGACTGGCTGTGCTCTAAAGAGCTGGCACAGGTATGCGGGAAGCCAGGTCCTCAGGACTAAATAGTGCTGCTTTATCAATAAATGCGTAACCTGATAGGCCATTAAGTGCAAACGCAGGCAAGCAAGGTTTGACAGGGGGAGGCTGTAAATTTAGATTTGTGGACGTGCTGAAATCACTCAGCAAACTGGATGTTGAACCAGTTGGACGCTGCAGGGTGGAGGGCAGCCTGAGGAGGGCAGAGAGAGGGTAAGATACAAACACAGGCAGTGGAAGCAAGGTAAAATTGGATATAGTCAATATAATTTTATTATTTAATTTACCATCACTCACTTTGTGTTGCAAAGTTCTCCCAAGGTTAACTGTAATGAGCTACAGTACAAAAGACAATATAAACTCTAGCCAAGGTGTTTTGGGGTTGAAAGCCTCTGGCTTTATGCTCATTTTACAGGCTATAGTCAACCTTTAGATCTGTCCATTTCCATATCCCTGCCGGGCCATGTGAAAGCCATATCCAGCCATTGCACATAGAACAGCCAAGTCCTAACCCTCTATCATCATTTACATCAGTGAAATCATATTCACTGGGTAAGCTTCACTCACAAGCGGGGCTCTCAGATTCGCCCTCATTCATTGGTGCGCCATCTTGCCATTCATGTTCCCTCTGTCTCATCTGTCAGCTGCAGTGTGGACTATAGAGCATGGCTGCCCTGTAGTCTGCATTATGGATTAGATGCGGGGTCATGGGTTGGGCCTTTTTAATGAAATAAGCAGCAGGTCGTACGGTGGGTCTTTATAATGGAATAAAGGAAAGACTGTAAGCTCAAGAGGAGCCACCTAAGTGGATTAGAGCCAAGATGGAGGCAAGGAAATGGATCGGGATGAGAAGAAGACCAAGTCTGCCTCGTTTTTATCTCCTCACTGGTAATCGCAACAGCATCAGGTCCTCTGCTGCCCGACTTTTCAATTTGATTTGATTGGCTGACGGGAAAGAATGACATTTAAGAGAAGCCACGTATGCAGTTTGACTGTCTCCTATTCCCCTGAACGATAGGTGAAGGGAGGAATAAAAGATCCCAGGAATTCCTTATTTGTGGAAATTTCAGCATGTATAGACACTTCCAGCATCACAGCTCTTCTTTGGGTGACTATACTATTGAGGCAAGCGTCCTCCTGGGTTATAACCTGACCGGAGGCAGTTGTGAAGCATTGTTTTGGAAAATGAGCCACAGCTCGTCTGTGACCAGGGGCGCTTGTTTCATGTAATGAGGTGCAAGTTTTCCATCACACACAGAAAGTATCTGCATGCACGCACACATTAGGTTGATGCTGTCATCTGATTATGCGGTGGTGTAAATTGCATCTGGCTTAAATTAGGCCCTGTTAAATACACAGAGGCAGATCGGTTTTGTGTCCCTCACCACTGGACGTTTTGGCCAAGTATCATATGTCTACATCATGTATTTGCAAAAGCACAGGAGGATAAACATTTTACAATGAAGTCATCACAACTCTTGTTTTTTTTTAAATTATTATTATTAGTTTGGTGCTTAACTGGCTTCTAAAAAGCTTGGTGATGACTGCATAAATGATCGAGGAATTTATTTCCCAACCAAGACAGAATTTGAGAAAAATTCAATACAGCTGACATCAGTGCAGCAGAGCAGCCACAGCAGAGCAGCCACAGCAGAGCAGCCATAGCTGAGCAAAGCCTGACACAGATTTATTTGATAATAGTGCCACCGCTTGGCTAATTAGGGTCATATTTGATTAGTGACAAGCAGACGCCAATGCGCACCATTGTGACATATGGCTTCTTCTTTCTCTTTCTTTCTTCTTCTTCTTCTACAATCTCAAAGTGAAGGAACGTCGTTAATTATAACACAAGTAACATGACAACGAAGAAGAAAAACAACAAAGAAACAATCAAATACTTTGGCTGAACGCTCCACTGCACAAAAACTGCTCCACTGCAGCGAATTTGTTATTAGAGAGGAGCGGCGACAAATGACGAAAATGCTAATGACCTTATGAGTTATGTTTTTTTCTACGGTCATGTTGTTTCATGCCTGCTTGACTCATTTTGTCTGCCGAACGTCTGCATTTCGCTCTGTGCCGTCCCGGCCTCCTGCTGAGAGAGCTAATGTGCTGAGAGGTGTCAGCTCGCCATCTGAAACACTGAAACAGAATCACATTTAAAAAAAATTGTGTTATTTCTTCAAATGTTGCAAAGACGTTGTCCAGTTGTTTTGCTTTCTGCGGTTGTTCCGAGTCGGAGTACAAGCAAACGACACATACTTGACTTGGTAATCTGTCAGAGCCTCTCAGTAAATCACGTGTAATGTCATGTCCTGTAATATTTCCTCTGGCCAAATAGACTAATTGGACTCTGAATGGCTTACAGTGACTAAATCTGACTGTTGAAAAGCTTTATTGATGTCTGACAGGAAGTGAGGTAGATCCTGATGAATGTGTGGCCTCGGGTTTCGACCATCTCCTCCTCTACGGGAGAAAGGAATAACAGCTTCTTCATTCCGGCTCCCCTCTTTAGAGCCTCCAGTCTGTCTCTGTCTCTCTGTGTGCGTGTGTGTGTGTGTGTGTGTGTGTGTGTGTGTGTGTGTGTGTGTGTGTGTGTGTGTGTGTGCGCGTGCGTGTGCGTGTGTGTGTGTGTGTCTTGATTATCCACATCGGGTGACTTTGGAAACTGTCACACTAGTTTTGAATTATGCCAAAGTTTTCTTTTGTGTCCTTTGCAGAGTGAAGGTGAGAGGATGGGAGGTATAAGCCTGGATCAGGAGGACAGAGAGAGAGAAGGAGAGGCAGATGATGGATTAACTTCTAGTTTCATTGGACTAGTAGGGGTGTGTGATTTTGTGATGAACGATGTTCGGTGTGATGCTCTGTAAATATTATTCTCCAGTTCGCACAGGTACATAGCCTTCCCTGTTTTCTGGCTATTCCATTACGCTGTTTCAGTAGAAGACCCCTGATGTGAGTGAAACATCCCTTTCGCTCAATGTGAAGGAGAACTTGGGGAGCTCGATTTCATACAGTACTTTTTCGTCACTCGGCCCCAGCGGATCCCAACCTTCATGTGAATGCATGAGCGGGGCACGCCTCGCTCATTCCTTTTACATGTCCCCTCCCACCCGATCTGACTCCGCCCCCTACTCCTCTTCCTCCTCCTCCTCCCCTCCCCTGCCTCAACAGACAGCCTCGGCTCGGAAACAGATCGCTTTTTAAATCATTCATGAGCACTCCCCGGAAAGGAAAGGCACGCAGAAAGCCGAGGGACCACAATGACGAATGTGTCATTGTTCCCCTCATATGCCGTGATTTATGACACAATGGTTCTAAGTGATTTGATAATCGCTGTTTATTTCCCCTCAGAAAGGGAGAAAGTTAAAGTCAGCGATTTTCCCTCCCCTCCCCACCCCCCCTTTGTTTCACAGACGCACCTCTTCTTCTTTCCACTTCCTCCCGAGTCTCTTCAATAGATTTCCCTTTTCCTCCTCCAGCCCTTCTCCCTCGTCTCACTCATCCCATAAATATCCTTTTAAATTCACAAATACAATAAAGAATTCTCCCCACCAGCGCCCGCACAGCGCTTTACCAAGCATCTGGCGAGAGGGGAATCTCTTGATACCGCAAGCGTGCTGTAAAGCTGAAAAGCATGCTGGGAATTGTAAGTGAGCGAACATGAGGTAGAGGGAGGGTGTCCTTGGAAAGATGGTTTGTTCACAGACAACCACATTAATTAGCATATCATTATGATGGGCACGATGTGTTAAAAAAACACACAGATCAGTTCTGGTCCCAACTCAATAAAATGCAGTATGACATCATGACATAAACATGCTACACTTATAGTATATAAGGATTTTATAGTTTTCTACTACTTGGAAATGTTTCAAGACTTTGCAGAATTAAAACAACGTCAGTTTGTTATCACCATGATCATTGCTACATTGATCTGTATTGATCGAGAGCGTTTAGACATCTGTGGTCAAAGTTCACCAAACTTGAACTTGCCGTAAAACAGATTATTGAAGTTTGAGTGGAAGCGACTGGAACATGCTTCATCTAAGCTTCCAGTGGCACACGATTCAGATATTCTGTTTATCCACAGCTCCAAACAGGAAAGTCTTAATTAATCAGTAAATTGTTGTTGCGTAAGACTCATTATAAACCTAATTCCTGAGCTTTTTTTCCATATATAATGCACTTACACAGAGAATATTAAAGCAAGACATCATAATCACTGAGTAAGTGAAACGGTTCCTGCTGGAGCTCATAGCAGCAGGTAAACACTGCATCTTCTCTGTTTTTAATAAGGCCCCCAAGTTTTAGTCCTTGTACTAATTGTCTTACTAAGTGCACTGGTGTGTTTGAAGCTCTCCGTTCCTCCCTCTGCTCACCTCCTTTCCTCCCCTCCTCTGGGTAGCTCTCCTCTATGACTAATGATGTTCTCCCGGACTCAAGGTTTTAGCAGGATAATTATATTAACCCCTGTCCTCCAGCTGATCCCACCTCAGCTCGTCTTCCCCAGGCTCCCAGCCCTCCGCCGTCTCACCGGAATTAGACACCAATACAGATGCAAGGGTATACAGGCACACACACACAGAGTGTTGCGCGTTAATGTGTGTTCCCGCGTGTGCGTGTCCGGACATGCACTTATAAGTGTTCTTTTTTTGTGAATGAGGTTCATGATTTGAGAGCGACGACCCGATTGGCCCATTGAATTATGTGCAGTAATGGTGTTTTTGTGAAAGATTATTTACAGTGAAAGCCTGCAGGTTTTGCAAATGTGTTCTCATACATTTTCATAATAATGTCCCTTCACAGATTAAGGATTCACTCTAAAGCTCATTGGATGGGTACATTGTCTCAGCGCGATGGCCTAGATAGCTGCGTTGTGTTTATTGTGTTCCAAAATCCAGAGCTCTTCTGTTTAAAACACACACATTTACATGCACAAGCACACTTATATCCAATATGACCCCAACCAACACACACAATGCCAACCAACACACACAATGCTCCTCTAGGGTTGATAATGCTGTCCTGAGGGGGTCCAAGGACACTGTGGGGGAACCGAACACCAGGAAGACCCCCCGCCAAACCTCTGAGATTCTAGCTCTTCATCACTTTTTCATCTCTTCCACTGCCCCCCCAACCCTCCCCCTTCTTCTTTTGGCGTTATTCATATATGAAGTACGAGGAGGAGGCGTAATAACCCCCCCCCCCCCCCCCCCCCTTCCCCCCCTTTCCAACTCATGCCCAATTTCCTCTCTCCCCAGGTGTTACACTTTGCTGTAGTGTTCATTTAAACATAAGGACTCTGCAGGGAAGGCATAATGTAATATCCAGCGCAGTTACACAGCGATCTTAGGGGTGGCCAGGGCTGGACAGAGAGAGAGAGAGAGAGAGAGAGAGAGAGAGAGAGAGAGAGAGAGAGCAAGGCCGGCGACTCTCATCGCGGCAGAAGCCTTAAGATGCAAGTGACATGGCTGCTTAAGGAGGACAGGTGTCAGACGCACTGCATCATTCATGCTGCATCATGCGGCATGAATATTACAATGCGAGCATGCCGGGGGCTTAAATGACCACCTGCCAAGTGCCAAATGCCAGTAAAATATGAGGAATCGACAAGGGTCACCCCATCACAGTTATTCTCAAGACAATACCGTTTGAATGCCTGAGTTATGTAAAGTCTGTGCTGGGTATCGCACCTGATGTTTGGGGCGAGAGAAATGGTGTCGCTTGAAACAGCCAGGGTGATGAAATCCCTCGAAAGCCCCATATTAATTACCCCTGCCAGTTGAAAGGTCAGCATAAAAGTATATTTAACACAGCCGGTATGTGACCCGCACCTGAACTGTTCCAGTATAGCTCCCCCCCCTCTCTCTCCCTCTGTCTGTGTCTCTCTCTCTCTCTCTCTCTCTCTCTCTTTTTCACACACACACACACACACACACACACACACACACACACACACACACACACACACACACACACACACACACACACACACACACAGAGTCTCTGCTGTTCCTGGGCTCACGAGAATAGTCCTCTGAGGTCTGGACTGGAGAACAAGATGTGCCCGAGCTCCATTATTTAGCCCCATGCATACTTTAGAGAGCAGGTAGCTCAATGTGGGTCCCCGACTCTGCCCACCTCTCCCTACACGACCCAACGCAGCCAAAGGCACGAAACAGCCATTTACTGTATCCTGCATGTAAATAATTTACCCGAGTACACTCAGTCACATATACAGTACACAGTCGCTTTCTCTCACTCTCACTCACTCTCGCTGTTGTCCTGAATCAGAAAGTGCAATCCAACGTGAATGATCAGCTCTTTAACTCACCGCACACTGTGCTCATATAATGAATCGTCACACTCAAACAAACACACACACAGACACACACACAGACACAGACACACACACACACAATGGAGGTCACAGGCTTGGTAGAAACACTTGGATGTGGTGTGGATGGCAAAGTCATTCAAGGTCACATAGTGTTTTTAATAATGGAAGACATCTCAACCATGTGACGTCATGACATTGTGTCTTTTAAGAGGGTGCAGAAGATGGTAGGTCCCTCTCTTCCTCCAAACTTTGGGTTATGCCCAAAAAAACATAGCACAACTTGAGAAAGATGGAAGGCTGGTGGGAGATAGAAAGAGGGCGAGTGCTAAAGACAGAAAGAGATAGCAGTGAAAGCACTGCTGTCAGTGACTCTCATTAGGCAACGGTGACAGATCCGTCCTTTGGGTGGAATAATTTGTTTAAAAACGGCACCGGTCCATTATTGCTCTGTCAGAGGGAGAGAGAGGTTAATAGAAATGTGTGTGAGAAACTGTTTGCGTTCATGAATAGCGGCCTTGTGTTATTCCCATTAGCCACGTCAACGCAGGGGGGAGGTCAGTTATAGGTTACGCACGTAGCCCAGAGGTAGAGGGGTGGCACGCACATGTGAACAACAGAGAGAAAAGGATGGATGCATGAAAGAAAGGTGAGGTGGGGCAGAGGGAGGGAGAGAGAGAGGGTATGTTTGAAGACGCCCATACACTCCCTGTTCCAGGAGGCTGCACTCCAGGAAAATCGATCCCCTGCCTTCAGAGAAAGAAATTTATGAAGCCGGAACATAAACGCAGTCATGTCCAATTAGCCGCGGTGAATTTACGAGGCGAAGAGGCGAAGGAAATGGGAGGGGGAGGTGGTGATAAAGACTTCACGAGAAGCCAATAAGGCGTTTCTCCTGATCAATGATCCGCCATCCAGTAACTCCCACTCCTCACTTGGTTGCCTCTGCGTCACGCTCAGTTCCTGCATGCTGTGCCAGCATGTGTGCTCCACGCTTCCCCTACGCGCTCAATTGGTTTGGAACGCCATGCAATCGTATATTCAATAAACGGATAAACGCAATGCTGAGATGCATAATCACAGGTTCTGGAGACAATATTATTCACTCCTAAATGTATTATCAGTGGCAATTGAGATTTTACCTACAATTTGTTTTGTAAAGAGTTTAAATAGTTTGATTCTGAGATCATGTTTTTGTGATTTTACCCATTTGATTGCGCGGTATAGTCTTCAGGTTCTAACATGTAAAAATGCATTCAGGAATTCAAACCCTGAACTGCCCTTGGAACTTTGTTTTGGATGATTTAATTCTGTAATGTGCCAACATCAACAGGTAACACAACACAGTTAGGCATACCCACAAAGTACAAAGGCAGCAGGTGAGTGTTTTACCTGCATCCCTGTTTTTGGTGACTGAAGCCAACCAATCAGAATTGAGCAGGATGTTGTGGAGAGGACACACGAGGACACCAAGGTGCATCATTCACTCCTAAGTCTGTCACATCCAAGTAGTTCGATCTACTATTATTTACCAATTGTGTTTTTTAGTCTTTTTAAATTGAATTAAATTAAAATAGGTTGTTGTTAATACCGTTCCTCTTTGGTTGATATAAATAGGCTTAAATGCATCAAGGGGTTTACGTAAACAGCAGTTAAATGGCTCATTTTCACTCAATGTGCACAGTGTTGTAGCAGGGGACAAGTAAATCAATGTTTTTTCCAGTACAATTCAATATGCCTTGCGAACTACAATATGTTCAAGTACAAAGTTGCGCAAAATGGAAACCTGTCTACTGCTGGTCAGCCCTGGTTTGAGAGTAAGTACTTCCCTGTCATTACCCACATCAGGCTTCACCGTGTAATTCTGGCTTGTGGTGTAACTTGTTGTGCATTTAGTGTGTCTGGGGAACAAGTACTTTCAAGCATGTGGGTTTTCTCAGTGACGGCTGATCGAACATGGAGAGAACAGGAGGGAGATCTCCTGCTGGGTTAGAGCCGCAGCAATGCGGACTGTCATCGCAGGATAGAGCGCATCAATGTGGACCCTCCTCCTCCTGCACCTCGTCCTCCTGCTCCCAGTGTTACTTAAGTCAGGCAAGGACGGCAGACTGTCAGGGCTTTGACACAAGTGCCCCCACCCCCATTTTCCCCCTCCACCCACTCCTCTGATACATACTGTATCATCAATCCAATTTACCCAGTGCACTCTTTAATGAGCACTGTTGCAGCGGGCTGAAGCAAAAGAGCTAAAGGGGTGAGGCCTATGAGCACGGACAGGGAGGAGAGCGAAGTTTGGAATCAAATGAGAGGGGAGTAAAAGGTAGAAGCCATCAGAGGATTACTACTTGTCGCTTCGAAGACGGAAAGACGTGAACAGAAAGATGGAATTTTGAAGAAAAGGGGGAATCTACAGTAGGAGTGCAAAAGACAAAAAGAGAGGGAGGGATCATCCCTGTAGAGGAGGGGAGGAATAGGCGTCGACTACAGTAAAGAGACAGATAAAGCCCCATTAACTGCCGCTTCCAGCTGCTTTCTCAGGCTTTGCCACCACATGACTCCCCCTTGATGTTTGTTTATCTTTCTTCTTATTTATCCCCCTAATTGCTGCATCGCTGCTGTCTAGAACAGGCATTCCTCGTATCATTAAAGGCACAGTGCCGACAGAGGGACTGCCAGACGGACAGAAAGAGGAAAGCTGCCGAGTCACAATTACTGCACGTGTGTTCCCATCGCCCACTCATTGATTAGATGCACAGAATACACATGAAGGGAATAGGAGCATGCAGTGTTTTATTCTTATGTGAGTGCGTGTTTGTGTTTTAAATCGTCAAAGCACAGGTGTCAAACTCAAGGCCCGCGGGCCGAATCTGGGCCCTTCGCGTCATTTTATGTGGCCTGCGAGAGCAAAGAGCTTTTCAACGTAAATTGTCCATAAACTACATTTCCCACAACGCATGTCGATTTTGTGACTCGCAAAGCGACGGCATCTCGCCATTAAACTGCAGCGTTTCCACATCAGTGTCAGATCAGCGCTTGTCTGATATTTTAGTAAATGATTCTTTCATGTAATCTCCGTCTGTGGCTCTCCGTGCCTTATGATCTTCTCAAATCGGTCTTCTTGATCGGTTTGCTCTCGCCAGCTTTCCACAGCAGTGTCCAACTCGCTATTTTACGTTCATTTCCTGCTTTGTACTTTTCAGTAAATGCTGCGTGTTTGTTTTGGAAATGTTTTTGAATATTTTGCCTTTACCTCTCTTATTTATTATAATTTCTTCATATAGCAAGCACATTATTATTAATTATTTTTATTTCCCTCTTGTGTTGTTGTCAGTGAAAGCAAATTGTAACTGCCCAGGCAGAATTAAACTCTTATGTTCCTCCAAGACTTTTTTGGAGTTATCCACAGATAGTGAGTCAGTCCGGTTCACATTTCCACACAGATATGGAAATGTACGTAAATTTAAAATCATTTCTAGGTCTTGACAAGTGGTTCTATAGATACCTATTGTTCTTATTGTTTATCGTTGAAATTGGACTTGTTTTAGGAAGAGGAGAGATACAAATAAGTATCGCCTCAGGCAAATGAATGAGGCCATACTTCTTTGTATCGCAGCCGGAGAATGAGCGTCCAGATAACCTTATTGCTCCATGTATTTGTATCCTTATCCATTGTTTGTTTTACTTAGGCGCTGCTTCACAGTTTGCGCTGATCAGCTGGTCTGACGCATCTTTAGCTTGGCTAGCCGTTAGTTTAGCGTTACAAGCACAGTTGTGAGGGAATTAACTAATTATCATTATTAACAACGCAGGAGAATGAGTGATTGCCCACTGGTAGGTAGGAGAGCCATGGCCACACTCCTTCCTTTGCCACATCCTACCTATGTGAGGCTCAATAAACACAAAATATAGGTCGGAGCTGGACATTGAAAAGCTGCAACCCCGATTTGAAAACATCTGCAGCACAAAGCGAGCCCACACCAGTCACTGGAAAGATGAAAAGTGTTCTTTTTCTTGCAAAAAATTACTTCATTTAGACATTAAGAAATTTAGAAAATATTCTTATCTACAGAAGGGGGGGCCTGGGAAAACCTGGAGTTTTATACGTTATTATGCTATGATTTTACTAATCCGGCCCACTTGAATCTAAATTGGGCTGAGTGTGGCCCGAAACTAAAATTAGTTTGAAACCCCTGTGTTAAAGCAATGTAACAGATGAAATTAAAACGCCGTCCTCTGATTGGCTTTAATAAAGACTGCAATTTATTTGTTTATCCATTTCCGTCCTCCCTATCACCCTCCTTTGTCTCTTTCACTCATTTCATCTCGTCTCTCCAAGTAAACAGACCGTCCTGTCTTAACTTCCCTCAGCTGCGAGCCGCTTTGATGACTCTGCCATGAAGGTAGACATCTTGCACATTAACATACGATTGTACCCGTGTGTCTGTGTGTGTGTGCGTGTGTGTGCGTGTGTGTGCGTGTGTGTGCGTGTGTGTGTGTGGAGGGAGAAATCCCGGTGCAAGCTGTCATCCAAAAGCAAGAGAAACAGTGAGAGCAAAAGAGACAGAGCACTTGAAGAGTCGGAGTGTCACATCAGTCATGCGGAAGAAGTACAAGGCTGGAAGCACTCCGGTCTTCCTGGGCAGTATTATGTGGCAGGAGTCAGAAAAGCAGGTCAAGGGGATGGAGTGTCTGCAAAGTTTTGACCTGCAAGACTGCGGCTCCAGATCTTTACTATTTTTCAATAGTTTGCAATTAACAATTCATAAGCAGGGCTCTTGGTAAACATTTGAAAAAGGACACTTGCATGAATCTACGTTGTATAAGAACTCTGTGTGTGTGTGCGTAGAGAGGAGGAAGGCAAAGACGTTCTGTCAAGTTAAATACTGTATATGGATCTGCAGCTAGGTATGCAGGCTTTAAAATCAGGATATGTAAGTTTTTTGATAACCTCCCTCTAATTGACAAGGAGACCATTTCCTCCACTACGCTGTGGCCATTAAGGCTGCAAGACAAACTGCCCAGTAGCATAACTCGACAATCACTCTGGTCCTTAGTATCGATTCTAAACTACAAGTTCCAGATCCTGCACTCAGCCCTGTTTCCACCTTATGGAATGTGATAGATGAGATTTATTGCCGAAGATGAAGGAGATGAGAAGCAGTGATGTGTTTGCGGCTGTCAGTCACCCAACACGAGCATTAGTCACATTGCCTCCGCTTTTCTCCAGATCTGCTGTCTTGTCACCCCCTCTCTCAGACAAATGCATCCAAGTCGCGCCGAGGAGAAACACACACATGCACGTACACACATCACTCTCTCTTTCCCAATGAAAAAGAGATGTTCAATTTCCCTCCTTGCAAAGTGGACAGCTCGCGTCCTTCAGAAGGCACGGAGGAAACTAAAGGCCTTGTAGGTGGATGGATTCTCCCGTCGGCGTCCTGTCAGGTGATCACACAGCGCTTGTGGGTAATTTATAGGCCAGCAGCCAACAATGTGATACAAGCCACAACTCATCGCGGTCGCCTTTCCATGTCGACGCACATTGTGTAAGTTTCATACGTTATTCGGCTTGTCGACGTACAGCGCTCTTACAGAATCGGGGTTGAGGTCCGTTGACAGGCAGCAGAAAACCCCAAACTGACGCTGATGAGAGCAAGCGCAGATGATTGAAGCAGCCATCTGACCAGCATACAGTAGCGTTCTTTGAATATTTGATGCAGGCAGATAGCTGTTCACTCCAGTGGAACAAACTCGATTGGAGTCCCGTCGCTCATCTGGAAAAGGCTGTAATTTAAAGTCGTAGCCACAGAGTTTCCTTAAGATCCTCATTTCCTTCTCATCAGAACTTCAACCTCAGGATAACACACCTGAGCCTCCTGCGGATATTTGGGCTTATTCATATACCCAACACACACACACAGGCACACACACACACATACATATTTAATGCTTAGTAATTTTGGTCTCACATGGTGAAACAAAGTAAGCAGTTTGAACCTACAGTTTCATCATTTACACTTAATTAAAGGCAACAGAGGCAATATTTACTTACATTTGTGGTCTGTGAACATAATCTTCTTAAAGAAATACTTAAAAAAAAAAAGAGAACAAATGAAGTAAACTAATCATTCATTTCATTATATGGATGCCATGGTGTTGTTGTCTTAGTTTTGAAAATGTGGAAAAAGTGGAATGAAGGCTTGGAACAGCTTGAATGAATTTAGAGGAAATTAGAAGAGAACTAAGAAATTTCAACATCATCAGCTACAGTTTCATTCACTTATTTCCCGCAGTCGTCATCTAGAAAGCAGGACTTGAAAGATTGCGGATTAGACATTTGTGTTGCTTTTTCCCTTTCTCTCCTGATGGGACAAGCTAAGTATCAATGTATGAAAATCTGACTAGCTTCCGGTTTCGTGGGTACGTAACTGCGTCATCCTCGCGTCTGTTGGGATATTTCTCCATCATTTCTTGGTTTCAACTCTCAGTTCTGCTTGTCTAATTTCCCAGGTGTGTGCACGGTGCATAATGGTAGATCCATTCCATCCCTTCCACCCACAACAGACGCACACACACACACTCTCAATCATAGATTTCCGTACATTCATTTAAAAAGTTGTTTTCTTGAACAGTTGTTGTTTTGGAGATACATGGTTTAAAAGCACAGTGACAAAATCTCCTTTCAACCTCCTTACAGCACTTACAAGTAATAAGTGTGTGTTTACAAGCTACAACCTTTATCCACTGCCATATGTGGAGTTGCCAGGAGGCTCTCGGGCTCACACACAAGAGTGCACACACACACACTCAAGTCTCATCTGAACCGTGTGGTCATTATTGTCCTCTCCTTTCCTCAGGTGTAAGTGTAACCTCCATGCCACCCAGTGCCTGCTGCAGGATGGGAACCTCCAGTGCCAGTGTGAACACAACACCACAGGCCAGGACTGCCAGCGCTGTAAAAAAGGCTTCAAAGCTAAATCCTGGAAGGCCGGCTCCTACCTGCCAACACCTAATGGGACCCCCAACACCTGTACGTACTCCAGACGTGCCGATCTGTTCTGACTGTGTCATGTGTGCTATTGCAACTTAATGCAAAAGTGCAAGTAAGACATGGATGAAAAAATTAACAACACTACATGGTTCACTGAATATACTTGAGGCATTGTGTGATTAGACTATGAGGGAAAGAGTACGCATAGTTCAATGTATGCTGATTTCAATGTAATTATGGTGTTTAAATGAAGTAAAAATGGATTTATTGCCTTAATGTCATTTTTAATCATTACAACCATCATCTACAAACCAG
Source organism: Genypterus blacodes (assembly GCF_046128005.1). NCBI lineage: Eukaryota > Metazoa > Chordata > Actinopteri > Ophidiiformes > Ophidiidae > Genypterus > Genypterus blacodes. The sequence goes on along the minus strand of NW_027466890.1, from coordinate 1,482,997 downwards.
TGCAGATGGCAGAAAAGTAGATGATGCATTTCTGACATGCATGGGGCTTGATATCATACAGTTTGAGATTGATCACAACTAATTATACTCAGGTCACATTGTGACATGACATGAGGCAAATATTTAGCGAAATGTTCAATATCCTGTCGATTGAAAGGGTCAGGGCCTTGATCCTGATGTTGATAGATCATTTTCTGTGCACTTAGATTTCACCTTAGTTAACGGGGTAAAGAGGAGTCTGTTATATTAAATGATGTTCTCCAACATTCCTATGAATATGTAAGATCAAGCAATATTTTCAGTTGAAAAGTGAAAAAGTGAGGTTTAGATAAGGTCTGAGATCTCTGAAATGTCATCACCTCGGTGCAGAGAGCAGATCAGAGAGCTGTGAAAGGTCGACAGAGTGTGTGTGCGTGTGTGTGTGAGGGAGAAATCCTCTTGGAGGGTGTATCCAGCTACAGTAAAATAATAATGTAGGGCAGCCGTTCTCTTTTTCTCCTCTTTCAAACAAACACAGCCGCACACACAAACACACGCTCACACACACTGTCGGCACTTTTATCATGTCATTGTTGCAACTTTAGTTCTAATGGTCCTGACACACACTCTCAGAGCCCATCATCACCCATTTAAACTCCTGGAGCCCATTAGCGGAAGTAAAAAATTAAAACGTTTGCAACTTGCTCAGCTGAGATGTGACACTGAATGGCCGCGGCTGAGACGATACGTTTCTGTCTCTTCAGATTGCATTATGCATGCCTGGCCATGCTAAGTAACACAACCTGGGTGGCAAAGTAGCACAGAATTGCGAAAAGCCAAGAGATGAGGCTCTGTTCAAACACACACACACACACACACACACACAATGAGTACCTGAGAATGTGAGGGGCTGCGTGAGTTAACAGGTTAACAGGATGGAGTCGGAGAAAGTAAAAATCCAATAATTACTGCAGAACATTGAGAACCCTTAATTTGCAGAGCCACCTGAGTCTGGGGAATGAGTCAAGAGTCAAGTCTCTTAGCAAATTGAACACATAAATAAACACATTTTCATTTCCTCCTCCTTTCTCTTCCTCTCTTTCAGGTACGATTGCTGGTTCCCCCTCCGGTTCTAGTAAGTAATAATGCAGTTCGATGCAAAAGTGGTGGCAATCAGCTCCCTCTACCTGTCTCATCTCTCTGTTTTGTTGCTTCATTGGAATTTAAGTTTTAAACCCATGCCTTGTTTTTCCACATGTATCCCCACACCCTCCCTGTTTTTCCTGTGAAGTTTAAGCGGCTCTGTAGTCAGCCATCTCTCCTCCTCCTCCTCTCAGTTCTGCTGCTCTGGCCCTGTGTGCTTCATTATTAATAGGCCTCTCTGTCGCCATGTCCTTTCATCACAGCTATTCTAACCTGCACGAGGAATTCTTCCACAGTTCTTCTCTTCTTGTTTAGATTAAAAGCGGTGTCACGGGTTGAAGGAAGGGAGGAGGGGAGGTGGGACAGGTGTCGGATGGAACTGCAATGAGGAGTGGGAAAGGATGGGGAAAGACAAGGCAGCGAGAGGGGAGAGGGGAGAGAGGGATGTGGGTATATGTTAGCGTGTTGTAATGCAGTGTGATTCCGGGTGAGGAGCTTAGGGAGGCGGGAATAAAAGGGAATTTGATTAGGGATTCTCTCTGTGGAGAGGCTCTCAGCCTCCGAGCTGTTAGGCAGAAACGATCGGCAAAGTGGCAACATCAACCCTGACAGCACTGGGCTCTTCTCCACATGGCCCAACAATAAAAGGCGGATGCATGAGAAGACTGAGCAATAGGAATATGCACCCTGCTATTAGATATATTAGTTATTTGTGATAATAGTGATAGTGTTTCAATTTAAGGGTTCCAATAATTCAAATTTCCACCTATGTAAACATCATCTTCATCTGTACCTTTCACCTTTGCCACTCCCGAAGGTCAAGATGAAACAGAGAGCAGAGATGAAGGTGAAGTTGATGAAGGAAGAGAGGGTGAGGCTGAAGTCATGGCTGCATATGAAACCAAGGTTGAAGTTAAAGGTGAAGCTAAAGATGCAGAAGCGGAAGATGAAGCTCAAACAATTGGTGAGGAGGAGGCTGATGGTGAAACGGCAGGTGACATTAAGAGCAAACAGGAAGCTGAAATAAGTGAAGGGGAAACAGGGGGTGAAGTTGAAGCTGAGAGAGAGTGTAAAGCTGACGATGAAGCTGAAACCAATTGTGAGTCTGAATCTGATGATGCATCTGAAGGTGAAATGGAAGGTGAAGACAAAGATGATGTTGAGACAAATGACAATGATGATGCTGAGAGCAAAGTGAAGAACAAAGATGAAGCTAAAATAAATGAAGATGAAGCTGAGGTTAAAGCAGAAGATGAGGCTGAAACAGAGGGTGAAGCTGCAGGAGGAACAGAAGGTGTAGATGAAGATGACAAAGGTGAAACAAAGGGTGAAATTGCAGAAGATGAATCTGAAGGTGAAACAGAGGGTGAAGCTGAAGCTGGACTTGGAATGGAGGGTGAAGCTGCAGGTGGAACAGAAGGTGTAGATGAAGATGACAAAGGTGAAACAAAGGGTGAAATCGCAGAAGATGAATCTGAAGGTGAAACAGAGGGTGAAGTCGAAGCTGGACTTGGAATGGAGGGTGAAGCTGTAGATCAAGGTGAAACAGAGGAAGAGGTAGAAGTTCAAATAGAGGGTGAAGCTGAAAGTGAGGGTGAAGCTGAAGGTGAATCAGAGGGTGAAGAACAAGTTGAAACTGAAATACAGAGTGAAAATGAAGCTGAGGGTAAAACAGAGGGTGAAGCTGAAAGTAACACAGAGGATGAAGGTGAAGCTGAGGGCAAAGCTGAAGGGAAAACAGAGGGTGAAGTTGAAGTAGAGGGCAGAGAGGAAGCTGAAAGTAACACAGAGAGTGAAGGTGAAGCTGAGGGCGAAGCTGAAGGGAAAACAGAGGGTGAAGCTGAAGTAGAGGGCAGAGAGGAAGCTGAAAGTAACACTGAGGGAGAAGGTGAGGCTGAGGGTGAAACTGAAGGGAAGCCAGAGGGTGAAGAACAAGCTGAAACAGAGGGGGGATATGAAGCTGAAGTTGAAAAAGAGGGTGAAGCTGAAACAGAGGGGGAATATGAAGCTGAAAGTAACACTGAGGGAGAAGGTGAGGCTGAAGGTAAGACAGGGGGTGAAGAACAAGCTGAAACTGAAGTAAAGGGTGAAAATGAAGCTGAAGTCAAAAGAGGGGGTGAAGCCGAAGCAGAAGGTGAAGGTGAAAGTAACACACAAGGTGATGGTGGAGCTGAAGGTAACAAAGAGGGTGATGATGAAGCCGACAGTGAAACAGAGGGTGAAGGCAAAGTTGAAGCTGGCAGTGAAACGGAGGGTGAAGCTGAATCCGATGGTGACGCAGGAAATGTCTATGTACAGACCACCGCCATCTCCGAAGCTGACCAGTCCGTGTCTGTCACCCAGAGGCCCGTTGGAGCTCCTCAGGAAGGTGCGGAACAGTAGATTAGCCGTAGATTAGGGGTGGGGAACCTCCGGCCGTTTGATCCGGCCCCAATCGCAGCGAAAATTTCGATGCGAAAAAGGTTCCCAACCCCTGCTGTAGATGATAGCAGCATAGACCTAGTGTACACTTGTGACAAAGAATGTGTGTGTGTGCGTGCATGTGTCCATGTTGTCGTGCTTATAGATTCTGACAAGTGGTGTGTGTTTGTGTTTGTGTTTGTGTTTGTGTTTGTGTTTGTGCGTATACAGTACATCATACATATTTCACCGGGTAAATCTTCAGAGCTCTGGATGTGCGTTGGCTCCATATATCTTTGGTACATTAATGTCAGCTGTGGGTTGTCCCCGCTCAGCAGCGTGGGCGTCGAGCTGCGTACAGTCGGGCTTCATTTGTTCTGACTGACTGATTTTAAGCGACCCAGAGCGGATGTGAACACATTCTGGCAGCTGCTCGGACGGAAAGTGGCCCTCCAAACCCGCTCGGCCTCGTACTAAATTTAAACCTGTCATCTTGGCAGGTAGGTGGACCTCTCATGTTCCACCAGAAAAGCACTCAGGATGTGGGAGGGGCTGCAATTTTGGCACTGCTTCGATGTCGTCAGATGTCTTTTTATCTGAAAGAAATGCATTAAGAGTAATTATTGAACAGCCCAGCACTTTTGTTGTTTCGGCTGACTTCAGTGAGAACCTCAAAGTATTTACTGATTGGCTTTAAGCTTATATAGACCTTTATGAATCTGCCATGAAGGACACAAATGTGAATTGTAAGTACAGATGATCTGATCATTAAGGATTCATATGTATTCATACAAAAGTTGCGGTTTCTTGTTCACAATTAACAAGTTAATCATGAACACTTGCTGCACTTCGGCAGAAATGAAGCTCTTAACAGCCCAGAGTTGCACGTCTCGTTCTCTCACCTCAAGTTCAGAGAAATGTGTTTGGCTAGGACCCGACCCTGGTGTCCGCAAACCCTTGTTAACTGCGTGTGTGTTGGTGTGTATGTGTGCACGTGTGTATGTGTAGATTTATGGCTGGCATATGGTACAGTTCAGTGAAAGCCATAAATCATCTTCATCCCCTCTTCTTCCTCTCGGGTATTTGAGGCCTGAGGTTCCAATCTCACAGAGCAGTTGACGCTGCTCACATACACGCACACACATTTTGTCATGTTGTGTGGACCTAGACTAGATCACATTACCATACCATGATCTGGACAAAAACAACTTATACCCCAAAGTGATCTTCCTGTAGCTGTGATCTGGTCACATACAGCCTACTACAGGATGGCTGAGATGTACCAGATAAGGAACCTAAATAGGATCATTATGGATGATGAATATCCAGAAGAAGATTATGTCTGTAACACGTGATTGATCTGCATGCCATATAGGCCAAGTGTGCCGGCAAACTGCAATTCGAATCATGAGATGAAAAATCCTAAATAACCAGCTGTAGTGAAAAACTGCATCTCTCCTTTTGCTCACATACTATTGATGATAGATATGTGGCTTTAGATTGCAGTCTATCAAAATCATGGCAGCAGTTTGCCGCTGCACTGTGTGTCCATAGTCCTAGTTAAATCACTGAGTATGCTCAGATGAGGATTAGCAATCCACCGGCAAGAGAGTCTGATCCGCAGAGGCTGCAGCCCATTGGTCAGCTGGACAGATGGGCATTTGATAAGGGGGAGGGGAGTTCAGAGAAACCAAACCCTAAATCCCACTCATATATCTACCTTTCCAACCAGCATGACCCCACACAACCCTACTCCATCTTCTCATTTAAAATCAGATACCACAGTGTCCTGGCTGGACAGGCAGAACAGCCCACATACAGGCAAGCACACACACTCAAACACAGATCCAGACCAACTGGCACACAGTCTCGCACACACCGGTGGTGTACTAAAGCAGCCGCTGTGGTTTACACACAGCCGAGCCATCTCATCATCCTCATCTCACTCCGCTCTATTAGGAATCATTCCATTTTATAAAAATTAAACTTGGCCTCTGACCAAGAGAATGGATCATGTCTGGAAAATCATGTGACATATTAACAACATCCATGCTGTCACTCAGCCTGATGCTATTAGGTGTTCTGGCAAATATTAACTGGCCCTGAATCACAATGGCTTCATTAGGCTGCAGCGAAATCATAACTTGCCCCGGCGTAATAAACGATGGAAATGCTAAGACTGACAGATGGCATTAAACATTATTGTTATCTTTTCTGAGGCAATATTAATCCCGTTTACAAATGATCTCATTATATGAAAATGTGTGTAGGGACACCAAAGACACTAAAGAATTGGTCACGTGTGTACGCACATATGTCCATGCATTTGAATGGCTGTTAATGAGGGAATGAGGAAACGCACAGCAATGCTTCCTTGTACTGTGTGTGTGTGTGTGTGTGTGTGTGTGTGTGTGTGTGTGTGTGTGTGTGTGTGTGTGTGTGTGTGTGTGTGTGTGTGTTGTGTTTATGGGACAGTAAGTGAATCCATCTGTACAGACAGACAGGCACACGTCAGAGGATTATGTAATGAAATCAGCTCGGCTTGCTGATGCAGCGTGCGATTGAGCGGTGGCGGTGTGGCTCGGCTCACCATCCCCTCGTCTCCCCTACGTAACTCAAGGCCGGCGCATGCAAGCGAGGCAGCAGGAGACTGGTGTGTTAATTAGTCATGATTGCCGTGCGATTATGCTGGCAGACTTATACGCCTAATGATTACTGTGTAGCATTGCAGAGTGTCAAACTCATGTTTTCATAGATAATGTACAGCTTACAAACCCCCTGGACCACAAAACCCCATGCTAGCCCAAGATGAAAGCGAGCCAGATTCTTCTTTCCGGTGCCTGCTGGGTTCTCTCTCCCTCACCACTTTCCAACTGTCAATTTTGATAAAATATATACTGTATTATGGAGGGGGACGACTCACTGCAGCAAAGAGATTCACAACAGCTTTTTTCACTGATTCAAACTGAAATTCTGGATGATTGAGTGCGTTGTATTTGCCAAACCACATTTATCAACTTGTGTTTTTACATTTTGCTCTACCGTGGGATCAGTAACTAGAGTCAAAATCCGCCTTTGAACATATTAATTCCTAAAATGTATTAATTTTCAAATGTACTGAAGGATACAAATAAAAATCAGACAGATCTTGTACATTTAAATTACTTTTAAACTGTTCAGCAGCCTCAAAAAATGCCTTTTTGTTGCTTTCCCCCCATCCAGTCTGTACCAGCACATTATTTTGCGCAAGATTCTAGACAGGCTTTTTGCTTTGCCAATTCCCAGTTGTGTTCTTTGATGTGTACAAGAAAAGGGGATGAATTATTATATCATTCTGCCGTTTTCATGCTGATGTTGAAGGAAAATGTGGATGCCACATCATTTTAAATAGCGTGCTGATAAGCCGCTGCATTGGGATGATTCAGAGAGGGAAAGTTATAGTTTTATTGTATAGACGTTAGTGTCATAACTGAAAACAACTGCGTGAATCTCTTTGCTGTCACAGATCAGATACATTATCAACACTTGCCATTGTTGATTTTTTTTCTCAGTCCATGACTCAGATCTGATTTTTTTTTTAAAGAGCGTAATACACTTTGATAAATACTGTAATTTCCTTTTCAGAGTATATTAACAATAGTCACACCTTTAACAGTCCCTGTGTTGTGCAGAAACGCCACTTTCCAGCACTGAAAGGGTTGTGGAACAGCTTTTGAGTTTAGCCTATCTCAGCAGTGTGAAATCACACTTTCATTGTGTGTTCTCACTTCCATGTGTATGAACAGGCATGCATGGGTGTGTGTATGTGTGCGTGTGTGTGTGTGTTTGTGTGTGTGTGTGTGTGTGTGTGTGTGTGTGTGTGTGTGCATGCATGCACGCACATCAGAGAAAAGAGGAAGCTCGGCCTGCTTTCGATAAACAATCTGAGGCAGCATCTCTTATGCTAATGCCCTCGCCTGCTCATTCCTCACTGCATGCATGTTCTCTCTCTCCACATGCAACCGATGTAGCAGACACTCCACCAGCCGAATCGAGTATCACGGAGGCAGAGACCTCAACCCCCCTAACTGACAGTATGTTATCCACCACTACCCCCACCACCTCCATGTCTGAGCTTCCACTGGCACCCATGGGAGAGCCTGCCACACTTTCTGTTACAGCAGAGAATCTCTCCCTTCCATCAGAGGAGCAAAGAGCTTTCCTGATTCCGCGGGAGTCCGAGGACTTCACACCTTCAAAGCCAATCACCAAAGACTCCCATCTGTCCCGCTCAGTCGCCCGGGAGCCCTCACATCCTTTGGTTGTTGATCGAGAATCTGAAATGTCTCAATCGACTGCCAAAAAGTCTCCACCAATCACAGAGGGGCACATCCTTCTTGCCCTGTCTGAGAACCCTCATCCCTCAAATTTGATTGAAACTACGGAAAGACTGCTTGAAAATCAGAAACTGTCAGAGCCGAGGCATAGTGAAGGAGGAGGTAAGCCACACCCACAGCGCTAGATGACAGTAGAGAAGTAGAGTAGAAGCCCCCAGAAAGTAGAATGATCTAATTTACTCTCTGGAGATAAGTATTATTTTCATCTTCAGCCGCTGTGATGGTTTCTATGGTGAGGAGCCTTTCTGACATGGACCATTTCCAGACGACGAAACTCAGTTACATACTCTTATGCTGTACAAGCGCTGCCATAATGTTATATTGCCCAGCATGATATTGCATATCAGAGATGTTCATTCAATTTGGGAGGTAACGCAGAAACCGAGATGATGTAGGTGAGTGGAGACAGCGAGAGAGAGCGAATGTGAGTCGCAGCAGTAGGTTTGGGACAATCTTATAAGTTTTTTCATCATTCAGAGACTCTAGATCACTCTGTATGTTTCCATACAACTCCCAACGCTTCGATACTATTCAGATTGAGGAAATACATAGATTGATTTCCACAAAATGTCAAATTTAAATAGGTGTAAATCTGCAAGCGCTGAAGCGTGTAAACACTCCCATCACCTCACAGCGTTCTGCACATGCATTTCCTCACCTGGCGTGCAGCTGTAAAGATGATTAAATAAGCCTTGTGTATTTTTGCGAACAACTTAATCAAATAATGTGTGTATTTGCCTCAGTTGCAATACACACAAGCAGAGTTTGCAGTGAGACTGCATGAGTACCATGGTTTACTGGGCCCAGCAGACTCTTTCTCAAATGCACACAGACACACACACACGCTTTTCAGTCAAGAGGCAAGTGGAAACCCCAATTGCTCCAGCTGCCAGTGTCTGATGTCAGACAGTTCGGACTGAGCTGATTGAGATTAATGCCAAGAAAGCTTTGAATCACTCTTACCCCTAAGGCAGCATGGTTACTGAGATTAAATGCATTTATGCTCTCTGCTGTGCTACATCAGCCTTTGAAACAACCACGATTCAGAAACTCGCTCTCCCACAAGAAAGTTTGACTGCCAATGTGTGTGTGAGTGTGTGTGCAGGCGTTCGGGGGATGGTCTAGTGGGGCCAGAGTCAGACATGAGCAGAGGTGGGCAGGGGTTACTTTGATGAGCTGTAATGATGGCATGATGCCAGTTGTGTGAAATGGTCCAGGATGCTGTGAGAACAGCTGCCGGCGTCCTGTCTCAGCGGAGCCCCGGGGAAGGGGAGGGATGAAGGAGAATGAGTGGGTGTTTGGTGGTGGTGGGGGGAGTAGATCGCCTGAGGGGCGGCGCTGCACATGGGAGCAGGATGCTTGCAGGATGGCCCTGTCTGAAGAACAACTGGAGACGTACATCGCCCATGCAAAAACACCTCGAGGGGAATCCCAGATGGAGGTGTGGAGCGCTATGTTGTTCTCTAGTGGTCTGTTAATCATCAGTCCCTCAATGACATACACTGTGCGGTCGGTTCGTATGATTGGTTCATTTGTATGAGTCTGTTTATATGAGATCATCTCTGCGAGGTGGACTTTGGCGTTTTGATTTGCTGAGTTGTAAGCGTACAGCAACAAACGAAAGGGGGGAAGGCAAAACAGGCAGAGTCTTCTTGATCCATAAACTGAACTAGTTTTGTCTCACTTTTGCGCTCTCGCTGTAGCCCCCAAAACATGAAGCAAAGGATCCTGGGAACGGAAAAAAGCCCTCTGGGGGTAGAGAAAAAGGGGAAAAACAAGCTGCAGACAATTAAATATGCAGGAAAAGTTGGATGTGTGTACTAAGTTGTTTCTGGCACAGATATTGAATTGAGAGGCTTTGTGTAAGTGCAGTAGCAGACACAAAATCTCACACCCATGTTTAAATGCCACCATGTTACAATATCGCATCATCTATGAATACTAATTATTTTTCCACGTAAAAGTTACAATTCATGGCATGGACACACATTTCCTCTGCTGTCTGGAGGGTGTCGAACAAGCACCAGCCAGAAAAATTCATGACATTATTATGAAAGGAAGTGGCGTGTCATTCTTTCACTGCCGGGGTGAAAACGCAGTGATAGAGTTTCCCTCCGAGGTGTTTCGCCCCTAAAGCCAGGCCGAGGCCCCCGAGCGAGGCGATCTGCCATCACAGCGAGCGAGGGGGAAAGAGAGGTGAAACAAGGTCGCGGTGGAAGAAGGAAAGTGAGAGACAGAAGTTGATATCAGCAAACTCTAGCCTCTGCAGGTTGCGCCTAATTTTAGAATTGTTTGTTTAGATTGTTGAGGGGAGACCTTGTAGAAAAAAGCCCATACAATGCTTTTGAGTAAGTACAGCGGTGTGACAGAGGAGCAGGTACAGGACACTGTCAGCACCCATAAAGCCACATCCTCATCCAGGCAAGACAAACTGAAATAAAAAGGTACGTCTTAATATGTAGTGATAGAAATATACAATTTATTAATTCCCATTCACAATAGCTACAGCATCTTGGAATTTACTGAATTCAGCACCAGTAGCAGCATCACATTTTCACTTGACAGCTCACAGAAGCTGACAGGCAAGAGGTGGAAATGAGGAAATACATACACAAAAGAGGGGAAAAAATGTCTGAAAATTTGAAATAAACACTGCATATGTTGAGCTGAGCATTATTTCACTACATTTACAGTTACTAATCAATCTTAACGCAATGAACTTGTCAGTGAAGTCTTTATTATGGCCAACCAACCTGAGATAACCTCTGCTATGTCAACACAGATCATTTTGGGAGCTCTCACTCCTTTGTAGCGCTCCCGAGGAGGAGTCATGACACCTTGGAGTCCTCTGAAAAAAAAGAGGAGGAAAAGGAGCGCGAAGGTGGCGAAGAAGAAGAAGAGGAGGAGGAAAGAGTGAGGAGGAAAGGTAGAGTTTCAGCATAGGGTGTAGTGCTGAGACATCACAAGGCCAGAGGTCAGACCAGGCAATATGGCTCCTGTCTGATATGTTCACACAAACAATGAACCCAGATTTTACAAGATCAAATGCTCTTGTAAGGGGAAATATTATACAGATTTTCATTTAGGGGGTTATTTACTGTCTCTCTCTGAAAATGCAACATTAAGAATAAGCTCTTTTGAAAATTCTCTTCACTGTTGGTGCATTCAAGGGCTTATGGTGGATGCAGCACCAAATCTTTGTAAATCTTTGGGTTTGAAGCACTAGCTAGAGATTGTGGCCGCTTCATAGGATATAGCAAAGCCGTTCTGAACAGTAGAAGCTAGTAGGTGGTCTCATCCCTCAGCACGCTATGGACTTCTTTGTATAGTGTATCCCTGCCACAAATGTGTGAATGTAGTACTGGAGGTATGTAGTAGTACTGTAGGTAGTAGTAGGTGCAGTAAACCATGTTAGAGTGAATGTTGGAAGATGAATTTCAAACAAAGATTCCTTCGTTCCTGAAGGGCTTCTGAAGCTCTTGACCTCAGGCGAGCCGCAGGACAGGCTGTTGTTTGGGATCATTTACGATGATTTTAAAGGTAAGAGACCAACATGTGCAGGTCTGGAGGTACAGACGAGAGACTCGAACCTGAGTGAAATGTTCTTGTTACCTTGGTGTAGATCAGTTTCAGTGTTTGTGAGGGAGGAACCCTGTGGAAAAATTCTTCTCATTGCATGTTTTGTGTTTTCCATTTCATTTTCCTCTGTGAATCTCCAACATCATTGTGTTTGTGCTATGTGCTTGATCAAGGTGAGTATGTGCAGTTTAAACCATCGACTGTGTTTTCTTTTCCCAGTTTAGGACGAGTTTACGAAATACACTACTACCCTCAGATTCAGTGACAACGTAATGTAATGCAGTCCTCTCTCTGTCTATATAACTGTATTTCATTGTTAACAACTCACGACTAATAAATGCCAATAAAGTAGCATCTTGACTCTTAACGTTAATTTGTAGAACAATGTCCCATTGCCTCTCTAGTCGGCAGAGTAATTGGCCATTTATATTTAATTAGGCAATTCTTTCCTCCACTGCTAGCAAGGTTCCCACAGTGCTGAGAGATGCACTTTACGGCACTTCTCTCACTGGCGTCCTTTAAACCAGCTCATTAATATTTCAGCCGCATCATCAACCAAACAATAATAAAATAATAATGTGACGGCTGATTAAACAGCTAAACCCCAATTTTTTAACCTGTGTTTAAATGCATATTTGCATAAACATGCCTGGTAAACGCCTCTTTAGAGGACAGTGATGCCTTGCAGCACGCAAACGCAGCCGACTTCTAAAGCTTAATAAAACCTTAATTAGGTACCAACCTCAGCGGAGTGGGGGAGAATGTAGAGCAACGCCCCCTCAACAATGCAGATCTTAAATGATACCAGGCTTTCGTTTGTCTCTCTGTGGACAAATTATGTGAAGGTCTTCCAGCGTTCACATTGCATCACTTTTTTACTTTGGTTTCAGGTGTGAACTCTGAAAAGAACTACCCAAATTTATGTAGCGCACCACCTCTAATCGCCGCGACTCAGATCATTTCAGTAATTACAGAGATAAAATTGAATTTAGTGTCGGATTGTAAAAGATATTTTTAATTATGTAGCACCTAATGAAAGATATGATTTAAGGATGTGGGAATGAAGAGTAAACCCAGAGTGAGCAGAGGAGATGATGAGTGATTTTCCGTGAGGTGAAACAGGGTCACAGCTATTTCATAGTGTCAGGTCTCGTCCAAAAAACACCTACTGTGTCCCTCACCTCAAAGTCCCTTGGTTATGATTCGGTTTCTTATCATCTTCCAGTAACACAATTAACTTCTCAGACACAACCGTGTGTGTGTACTCACACATCCACGGTCGCATAGACCCACTATCTTGCACACACACACACACACACACGCAGCGCAGTGTAAATCCCATCAGTAATCAGTGCAGTGCAGTGAAGCAGACTCAGCAGACTTGTGAGTGTAGTAATGGAGAGGGAGTGGTCTGTCTTTATTGAACCAATATAGAGTCAGAAAGGAATGTCATAAAACATGCAGCGATTCATTCATTTCTTCTCATTATCTGAAACTTTGAACATTATAATATCATCTAATCTCACAATTTGCTTCCACAACGTTCATCATAATCACCCTGGAAATAAAGAGAAACGCCCACCCCAAACAATAACACTTAACTCTGTCTCTTCTCTCCTAGACTGTGAGTGTTACGGCCACTCAAATCGCTGCAGCTACATAGACTACCTGAATATCGTCACATGCGTCAGCTGCAAGCACAACACCAGAGGCCAGAACTGCCAACACTGCAGGCTGGGATACTTCCGCAACACCTCTGCTGAGCTGGATGATGAGGGCGTCTGCATCGGTCAGTCTGAAGGGAGCGGTGTCAGTGTGTGAGAAAGGGATGGTGTGTGTTTGTATGATGTTAGGGAGTGGTGGTTAAAATTTAAATCAGGTGGTGTGTTAGCAGCAATTCCCGGCTTTTACAGGCATTTCACTTAATCTCGTCAACTTAACTAGGTCAGTTAACTGAGATAAGATAAGATTTACCACAATAATAATAAAACTGGACGTTATTAAGGGTGAAAATAGCATGAGAGACAAGACAGGACAAGTATGGGGGATCTTATTTTACTAATCAAGACTTTGTAAGACTTTGTAAGGATGTGCCAATATATCATGAGGTGGAATCTAAAGAGGTCAGACCTGCACGGGGACGCTTGTGTAAGGAGATTCTGGGGCAAATCTACTGGCAGAGTGGTACATGCTATCAAATTTACTTAGAAGTGATTCTGATGAATACTCAAGAAGCGTATCAGCATAATCAAACAAAGGAATGATGGAAGAACAGCCCGAGTATAATCATGATGAGCAGGTGAAAGTGGATTTACAACCTTCCGGACACGTAATTATATTTTTCGACACAGAGGTCATATAAATCCTTATTAAGGGCACGTCTAAATTAGAGGCCGCGCCACTTGCATTGCCATGGAGCTGAAACGTGGCATTGATTTTTGGCTCCATCTGTAGGTGGACTGCAGGGTGCTGGAGGGTAAACTAGCGGCGAGTGGGGCACACGGAGGGGCCGGGGCCTCGTTGTCAGCACAAATGAGACCCCCCGTTAGCTAATCTACCGGCACAGTGCGAAAATTAATTATTTCACACAAGGGCACTCCGCGGCAAGAAGCCATACAGTCGCAAACATTGAAACATTTGCACACAAATTACAGGCAGCTGCCGATTCGCCACACACCTCGACTTCCAGCTTCTCACACACAGTTGCAAAATGTATACACATGACCCACAAACACAGAGATGCCGACAACATTGGGCCTCTCGGCTTGTTTCGTTTTTCATAAATTTTTTATAGTAGGCTGGTTACTTTGATTTTGGCTTTAAAACTTGCTTCTTCCTCTGATCAAGTCAGGAGAGGCACTGAATACCAAATGCAATGCAAATATGCTGAGCTACACACTTCCACTACCTCTGATCTGCTTCCAGCTATCACTCATCTAAATATCTTAAATCTTCTCTAAAAAAAAGTATTTGTAATGACAATAATTTGCGCAAATAAGAGTGATTTGTGTAAACAGTCTAATTCCGACAGAAACTCAATGTCGCCTGGTGTGGAAAGAGTTGGATCAACACCATGGATCCAGCAATTCAGTTTAGGAAATGCTGCATGTATCTGAGCAAACGCTAAAAGAAAGTTAGTTGCCTCTGAGATTAAGTATGTGTTTGTGAGGTTTCGAGACCAGGCTGTTTGAAGGATAACAATATCATTTTGATTGACTTTAGGGATTTCCATTTGGCCACAATTCAGGTCAATTTGAAGTTTAGGATCAACAAATGATCCCCTGCATCTCTCCCACTTCTAAAAATACCACAGAGTTTGCAAAACCTATTCTTCCTGCCTTTGAATGCAGACAAACCCTCCTGGAATGTAATAGAAACCACAGGAGGTGTTCTCAGAACTAAAGTTCAGTCCTTAATTAGGAACCACCTAATGCAGAACTATGCAGAAGAAGAACTATGGCAAATCCCAAAACGAACCCTCATGTCATTGGAAAATGAAGAAAAGTCTCTATACTCCAAAAACAAACACCATGGTTTCCAGACCAGGCGGTCAAATGTTTCAAAGCCTCTGAGTTTGATGTAGAACACTTCACTGAGTACCTTTGTCGGAACTGCACAAGTGGACTAAATACTTAAAGTACTTAACCTTTGCTCGAGAAACTTATTCCGTCAAAGGGAGACTCAGTCTGAACCTCAGCAACATCATGAGACACATCTGTAGGAGTGATTGAGTAAGTTTCATCTGTGATCTGAACATGAATGCACACGGCCTTTGATTCTAATTCTTTTTGATCTCCTCTGCAACTCCATTCCATCAGAGTGCAACTGCAACCAGATGGGCTCCGTCCACGACCGATGTAACGACACAGGGTTCTGCCAGTGCAAAGACGGCGCCACCGGGCCCAAGTGTGATGACTGTCTTCCTGGGTTTTACTGGAAACAAGGCTGCTATCGTAAGTACAGTACATACATACATACATACGTCTAAAAACAAACCAGTCGGTGGGTGAAGAAATGTTGTGCCCTTCCAGGACCTTTTGTTAATGTGCTGTGCATCCCTCAATATTTCCTTCACTCCCCAGGGGAATGAATCATGTTGCTCATTAGCAGCTTCAGCAGCCCCTTTAATTGATGACCCTGTCACGTTTTAACCCCATTACAAAGAATTGCCTTCCTACACCATCTACCATCAAGTCAGGGGGGCTACGTCTTAAAACAACCCCCCTACCCACCTACACACATGCGCGCGCACACGTAAATCCACTGGTATACGCTTTGCCTGTTGTTGCACTGTATGCACCGCATGTTTGGTACACCACTGGCCTATTAGTTTTGTGTTTGACATCTCACTCCAAATGCACCAATGCAGCAAAGCCAATTATCTTTGCAGCAATAAAATCCTATGTCATGTAATTATTTCTTGTCACGGGAGCCTGATCCTCTCTCTACATTTCCAGGTCAAGCATCCTGTGCCGCGTAACTACCTCTGCTCTTTGTCTAATACCTTTTATAGCATTTTAATGATGTGATTTGTTCGCACAATCAGTGCTTGAATAAATATTGCGCGCACGTCTTTTTTCCGCCGGATTTGAAACAGGGATTCTTTAACCTGACCCTGAAAAAGTGCAGGTGAAAGAGGGAAAAATAGGTGGAGGAAAACGTCTGCGAAAACAAAAAGGCAGGTGTTAGCTGCTGTTGTCCCCGAGGCACAGATTGAAGAATTTATCTCGCTTTTTTCCTTCCTCCTGCTTTCTTTTCTTCTTTGTTACATCTGCCCTGAATTCTCCTCCTCCCACCGTATCTCTCATTCCCATCATGCTGTTTCTAACATCGCCCCTCCTTATCTTTCCCCACCTGTCTTTCTCTTTGCCTTTCTTCCCCCTGCTCTTTACTCCCCCACTATCCTTTTACCACCTGTCACCCTGTCACTTTGCTGCGCCCTCTTTATTCCCGACTTCTCTCTCTCTCTCTCTCTCGTTTTCTTTACGTCGATACCTTCACGCCTTCATGCTCTCCCTCCCTCCCTCCCTCCCTCCCTCCCTCCATCTCTCTCTGTCCGCCCATCCGTCTGTTTGTCTGTCTGTCTGTCTGTCTGTCTCTGTCTCTCTGTCCCTCTGTCTCTGTCTCTCTGTCTGTCGCTCTGGGCTCACAGCTAACACCTGCGACGAGGAGATGCTACTGTGCCAGAACGGAGGGACGTGCTACCAGAACCAGAAGTGCATCTGTCCCCCAGAGTTTAAGGGGGTGCTGTGCCAACACTCCCGCTGTGAGGCGGGCAAGGTCTGCAATGCCGCCTCGCCTCCGCTCCTCCCCACGGCCGTCCTGCTGCTCTGCACTCTGCTGTCCCACCTGCTGGCCGCAATGACCCCCCACTGAGCCAAGAAGCACCCTCCTTTTTTTTCCTCAACCAAGGAGTGTGTGTATATGCGTGTATACATGAGGCGAGGGGTGACCCAGAGCGGGTAAGAGGAGGGAGGGGCACATCCCTGGACCCCCGACGAACGCACTGCAGCACGCACACAAGCACACACAAGTCACACACACAGACACACCACTAAATAACCGCAAACCCTCTCTCCCTCCCTTCCAAACACACACATACACACACACACACACACACACACACCTCTGGAGACTGTTACTGAGTGTGTGCGCAGGTGTGAGAAGGACAAACGTTAAAAAAGAAGGGGAGCGACCTCAGAAAACAGAGGACAACAACAAAAAAAAGGGGGCGGGGGAGCAAACCAACCACTGTCCCTCCCTTTAGTCCTCAGCTGGAGAAATGTGCATCAAACCAAACCAAAAAGCATTAAACAAGACATTTCAATCACCACTGTTTTACCACCAACGGAATGGCTGTTGTAACACAAGGACCTTATTCTTTTTTTTTCCTTGGTTGCGTTAAGGATCTCACCCCCGTTAAAGACTGTTCTTTACGACGGCCGACGAGGAAGAAGAGGAGGAAGAGGAAGAGGAGCGGGCTGGAGGCGAGGAAGAGGCACGCGTTTGATCCTGCTGCTGAGGCCGACATAATATATTAACCAGGTTTCATTTCTTCTAAAAAAAAAAAAAAAAGAGCGAAAGCAACGGAAAAAAATTGGGATATTGGATTTGACAGTTATTCTATTTCTGCTACATTTAAAAAAAAAAGTTCTACCTTCGGTCATTGTATCTAATGTGCCCACTAACAGTTGCTGAGATTATACATATTATATAGTATCCAGGGGGTTACAAATGATAAAAAAAATCTAGTCACTATTATGGTCGTTATAGGAATGAGTGATTGTTGCCACACTTAGCGAGATTTAATCTTCACACAGTATTCAGGAAACAGAATTTAACTCATCAGAAAAAGAGAAAAGAGAAACCACATAGTAATATTATATGACATTATTTGAATATTTTTTGTAGAAATTATTTTTGTTTGAAGTTACAATAAATTATATAAATGACATTTACAACTATTATAAATGAGCTTTTTATTACACTGGGTGTAACCTTTGCAGTACATATGACTGTTATTTGCCCTGGCTTGTTCTTTATTGATTCAGTGTCCACATTTACATGCTGTTAGCACTGTTATTTTTCCATAGGGCGGGGGGAAAAAAGTTCAGAGGAGAGGAGCATATTTGTGTTGAACTCTTATGGTTGATAAATCATGATATCAATGAATACTCAGTTTGAAATCCAACAGTCTGACAATCACAAAGAACTGCTTTTCTTGTCACATAAAGGATTCTTTTCTGATGAAGCTTGCAAGGAGTTTTTACATCTCGAAATGTCACTTGCAAAAACCAAGCGATGAAGATAATTAAAATATTTTTTATTATAAGAGAAAATGCACAGACTGGCCCAGCGACTGACCCTGAAGTCAGATGTTCTTTTATTCTCTCCTCTAAATTTCAGCTTGTCACTGTCCTTCATAGACAGGGTTTTCTTTACTTAACATTCAAGCATTTCACTGGTTCTACTGCTGAATGAGCCCAAGTACACTGAGTATAAAAGAGACATGACTGTTGCGCGTATAGGTCTACATTTTAAATGAAAGCAAGATAAAAACGGTGAGAAAATGACAAGACAGGGATTCTGGTGTTACTCCTGTCTGTCGTAGCTGATGGGAGCTGTGTTAGCTATTCTGTGTGTGTAGGGCTCATACCTCTAATAGTGTCAAGAACTGAGACTTTGGAGAGAATCGTATATGAGCACGGAACACTGAGGAATGATGTAAAGGCGTGTATTTCAGCGCAGATCAAATTCCAGGTGGTAGAGGTAGTGCAGAGCGATGCTGTATTCGTAGTAATGACACCAAGATGAATGACTCTGCCGTGATAGGCAGACACAGACTTCAAGCTCGTGGCCAAAGGGGACCTGTTTCAGGAAGGGTGATTTTGAGTTCTATCACGGAGAAAGTGACAATACAGGGACCGAAATAGGTTAATTCATTTTTGTGGTGTTCTGTCGTCTAAAAACAGAAACTTTTAAACTGTGAAGGATTAAATTCGGATTGAAGTTAGAGCGAAGAAAAAACGGTCGAGTACAAAGCTGCAGCAGGCTTTCAAGAGTTGTCACATCCAGTTTAACACAAACTTTGAGACATTTATCTCTTTTTATGACATTCAACAGGACCTCTTAACACTTGTTCTATTTACAGACTACATGGAAAATCATCTGTTCCAATTTTCTGACACATTAGACGAAAAATGCACTTACTGGTGAACAATTTTATTACATTCAGCCAAGGCTTGTTTACACCGAAAATGAATGAGAATCAATACGGCCACCTGGGAGTTGTCAGGGTCATGTTAGCAAATGTGTGAATAGGTGTAAAGTAACCAGCAGGAGAGGAGATTCGATTCTTTACATTGACGTGTATGCTAAAGCACCAGTCTGTGAGATTGTGGAGTAGGTGAAGTCTTTGAGAAAGTTTGAACGACTCCCTTTTCCAACATGCTGCATCCAGCGAGTTGGAGAGAGTCTGGAATTCTTTAGCCAATATGGAAGAACAAAGAAGAACCTTCCATCCACGATGTGAAAGAAAACTACAAATACTCAAAGTTTATGCAATACTATGTTCAGGGTCCTCGTCAGGGTTAGAGGTCGGGTTATGTAGCCTTATGTTGACACAAAGCAGATAGATCACATTCTTGTTTTTGGAACAAGACTGGGGGGAAAGTGACTCATTCCACCCACACAAGAAAACAAGATATGATTTTTAAATAGTATTTTATTGGTTTAATTTGTCAAGGACAGTGCATATTAATCAAAAAATATTGTAAATAGGTCAGATTTGCCAAAGAGACTAATTCAAATTTTTTGTCCCTTTCAAGATGTTAAACGCCATCCTGAAAGGTAGAGGAATACATATATTTATTTAAGCATAAACATCACCATCATTGTCGTTGAGGTTTCAGTAATTATAGATTAAGCACAGTGAATGAGCACAATAGGTACAATTACAATATAAATGGAAAAATAACAGTCACCCAGATAACAGAAGAGTTAAAGTCTGACCATTAATAAGCAATAACTTCATCTGAGCTGTGCAAGAACTGTGAGTGTTAAGTTGTCCGACAGCCTACTGGGAACAAATTCCATTCCTATGATAGAAAAATGCGGTAGCCACTCCCCTTGCGGTTCCACCAGCAGGAGGCGTTACAGACACCTTATGTTTCCCGGAGAGCAGATGAACATTATCACGCTAACTTTCCCCCCCTGGAACCAATCAACACAGTGAGTCACTTGTGTCAATCTATAGTCATTATCAATGCGGTGCACACTCAGCAGCATCACTACTGGCAGGTTACAAATGCTACTCATGCACCTTTCGCACCAAGCACAGTGACCTAACTCTGCTTTTTTGAAGAATATTTGAAGGGAAGCCTCGTCAAAGATAGTAATGTCAGTATTTGGCCGTCGTGATATTACACAGCCGGTGGTTTGCTTCAGTCTCCTATGACTGTGTTTCAGTGATATTTTCAAACCACTCAGGAATGGAGAGATGTGACATTTATTGAGATGTTAAAAGGTTGTGGGTCACGGCCTTTGCTATTTGCATTTGGACAATGAGAATTCATCAATACGAGTACCTGTGCGGTGTAATATTGTCCCGAGAGGACGATGACACATTTGAAGATGTTCTTTGCCGTTCCATTTCTATCAGCTCACTTTCATCCCTGTTCGTATACTCAGCATTTAGTCGGACAACCAACTAGATTTATGAACTTTTAATTATCAGCTGTTTTTCTTACTGCCTAAAAAAGGTAAAAGCATAAAAAGGGTAAAGCAGAGTCACGTGCTGTATTTGTAAGGTTGTGAATACGTGGGAATGCTTGATCTACGTCTCGAGGAATTTGTACTTGTCGAAATGATTATTAATCATTCAAAAGGACAAGGCCATTAACTCCATTCTCTCATCAGCTCCTCTCTTATGTAATGTGACTGATAATTACTGCAACAGTGAAATAAGTGAACATTGTTCCAGTAATATTAAAGTAAGTAGACAGGTAATTCACAGAGCCATTAAAACCAAATCTGTCCAGACTTGATTAGACCACACTGTCTCCTGATACATAAATGAATAAAAGCAGCCTTAAACCCTCAACACAAGGCAAAACAACTTATTTTGGTATTTTGGCCGATAAATGCATTGATTTCCCTCTTGACCTCAATCCTCAGAGATTCACCTGAAATCCACCTGTCAAACAAACATTTTTAATGACATATTTGTGAATATTGTGAAAGTAAAAGACTGACTTCTGTCCTATTTCAGTCTCATCTAATATTAATCATCTATAACCATTAACTACAAATCCCAGTTTTGAGTAGGAATGCATTAGTTATTTCTTATGATAAAAGAAACATTGGAATATAATTTTCCTCCAGCATCCCATAAGTAATTACACAAGTATTCTAAAGCTTTATTGGTGATCAGGTGCAAGGAGGTTCATTGTATTGATGCAGTTGGTTGATCCATATCTTTTGTTTATGTTTCTCTCAAGCTCTCATACAAAATAGTCAATCATAAAGCTTCACACACAAACGCACAATTGAGCAAACACACAGAGACACACAGATCATATAGAGGTGTTCCAAGGAAAGATGCAAATGATTGCACCTGGATAGTGAATCCATGTTAAAGATGCAAAATACAACTTTTGTCGTGAGTCATCCAGACGTTCTTTCAGCTGCCCCCTCCTCCCTGTCAGCTGGTTGAGTTCCTGTCCTTCATCCTGACGAAATTGAGCTGAGCAAACCTGTAAGATTCACAGGGCGTTCCTAGAGATAGACTGCTACTGGTCTTAATCTCCCCAAATGTCACACTAGCGGAGCCTCAGCTTCAGCCTCAGCAAGAACACTTGGCAACTCAGATTGTATTATCACAACAGGGGTTTGTGGACTCTTAGCAGTCTATGGTGGTATTGTAGGGTTGTTTTTTGAAATCTATACATATACTGTATGTATGTCGGGTTTAAAAAAAGTTTTGAGTAGTCACGTATCTCTTCTGCCACTTAAAGCATTTTTTTTTATGTCAAAAGAAAATTAAAGTTATTATAGAATTATTACTTTTCAAATCAATAATGTTCTGATCAGGGCCATTGAAAGAAGGGCATGAAAAATGCTGAAAAAATCTGCACACATTTTAAAAGATTATTCTAAAAAGAATCAAAGATCATAAAGTATTAGGAATAAAGATGTTTCTTTTCACCTTACTTACACCAGATCTTAGGCAACACAGTGGCTAAATTCTTTGGGCAGATCTTCCTCTCAGGCTGAGCACATATGGGGAGCACAAAGACTCAGACCCTGTCTGCAACCTTCATCAACCACAACCTAGAGACTGTGTTGAGGGCAGTGTGACCCCTCAGTGCTCTGTCCCCCGTCCCCAGTCATGTGGTCTGGGAATATGGGGAAGGGGGACGTGCCTTTAAGCACGTTTGCACCATTGCGTATTCTTTGTGCTGCAGAGCACCTGGATGAGATCTTCATGTGCTTGGATTACCTTGTCAAACACACTTTTATATCTCCTATCAAGCACAGATGCACACACTACAAGTGTCCTCAGTCCACCTGTGGTTGAGACATGGTGACAGCCTATTTAGACAGAGCTTTGGACAACTGTCACTCCATCTATCAAGCCACCCTGGGATTCCTTCTACAGGTAACAGCTGGAACGGATGAGGATCGTGTGTTTACTGTCATACTCAAAGCAGAAAAATGACATTAAACTAATTGAGAATGACAATCTAGTCTAATATTGTAAACAACTGAGTATTATCAGGACACAAATTGACAATTTAATGTATACATACCTTTTTGTTCTTTCCACTATATACTAGTGGCTACTTTTACACAATGTTGTCCAGTTGTCTATGTGCCAGTTTCATCTGTGGTTGCAAAGGTTGTAGGTTGTTTCATGAATTGGCAAGTGAGGCGCTTTGCTTACGCTGGGTCATAATTTAGCTGTCTTCCACTGCCTTCGCTTTGTTTCACACTGTCCCCTGCTGCAAACATGTTGGCATACGCCTTAGAAATGGCTGCTGCTGTTTGTAAGGCTCTAAACGCTCGTGCTGCAGGCAAAAAGCAAAATCTCTGTCAAATCACTAAGCTGTCAGACTCACTATACCAGTGGGGCTGACATCAGAGCTCTGCATGCCAGTTGTAAGAGGCAGAGTTGGGATGTTTGCCCTCTCTGTTGCTCTCCAGCAGCCTAAACAGACTGTGGACGTCTGGCAATATGAGAGCAGGAAGCTGGTGGCTAGGAACTTAACAGTGTGGAAACAACTCCAATGAATGCAATTATACTTTTTGGTTTGCTACCATCCACTTTATTTCTTTGCATCTATAAAGACAGATGGAACCTGCACTGGGAGAATAAGGAGCTTTTTTTACTTACTTGACATTGAGTCTGAAAGCCTCGTGTCAGGTGGCAAATTAAGCTTGCAGAAGTTCTTTGACATGTATTCTGTCTTCTGTATTACTTCAGCAGACAAAGCTGTACAGCTCACTTCTCTGCTGTCTTTTGAAATTAAAATACAGCTTGCAACTGATATTTCTGCCTTGTAGTTGGACACAGACTTATAAATGCACGCTGACGGCAACACCAAAACACCAAGCAAGGCACTGCACAAACTGGAATAAACTAATTAGTGGATAACTGTTGTGTTGTTGTTCAGGCGTTTCAGGCTGGTATACTAATCATGGATAATGCCGACGTCTGACACTGCAGAGGACAGAAGGTCCACTGCGTCATTGATACCAGGACTTCGACTTCTCTGAATATTTATTCTCATGTCTATGAAGCTTCTTATTATGCATTTTACTTTTATGTCGCAGAGTGGCTGCAGATGGAGGCACAATAACTGCAAACAATAGATATGTACAAAGTCAAGATGTGTGCCTGATCCTGTCTACCATGGATCGATTTGAGGGAATGGATGAAGTAATCTGAGGGCATGATTTAGTCATTCAAGACCACAAACCAATCAAGGGAACATACTGAATAATTTGAGGCTCGGAATGACTAAACTGAGGTCACCTTCAGCACACAAATTTGTAATTTGCTCAATCCAATGGGCAAATTTACTAATTCGAGGTAAGGATTGTTCAGAAATTTCTTGCCTCGGATCGGAATAAATGTGTAGCACATTGTATCCCTGGCACATGTGTCCTTTGCATATAATTGTGTTTTTGTTACAGTGGTTCATTAGCCCAAAGAGAAAGGACCATGACAAAAAGTGGGATTTGGTTACACACAGTGACAGTTCTGACGGCTGCATTCAGTTCAAGCAGCAAGGGTGAATTCACACACCCAGTCTTCTGATATCAGCCTGTCCAGCAGACGACATGATTAAAATGAGATCTGAGAGAAACACACCACTCAGCAATCTGGAGGTCAAGAGAGATGGGAGTAAAAAGACACACAGACACACACACACACAAGAACACTTGGCAACTGTGTGACACGGGGAGGGGAAGCTGAGGTCGTTGACAGGGCGCTGGCATGAAACGTGCGGCTCTGCAGCATAAACTCTTGCAGTGACATACCTGAGGTTTGATTTGATCATTTAAAACTGGGGTGTTCTAAGAAATCTGAACATTCTGTTGTAAAGAATTTGTACAGAAGCTAAAAACAGCTTAGATTGGATAATAAGCAAGGCAGTCGACATGATTCACACTGAAATGCTTCAATACACAGTGTAGTACGCTCACATTACTTCACCATCACTGCAATTATTTTTATTTTCCTTTCTTGTTAACAGTTCCTTGTGGTATACTGTGTGTAAAGAACAAAATGCATTAGGATCATTTCACTGTTTTTTTCTGTGATTTTGTTGTTGTGTCCCTCTAGGTTTCTTTTGTTTGGGTTATGTTTATATATAGCAGCTGCACAGCACATTCTGTCTTCTCCTCCAGAAAAGGTGCAATTTCTCATTGTGTGTGATATATAAAAATGTAGAGATTCTCTTTTTTTAGATTTTGGAAAGCCTTCCTTACTTGTTCTATTTGTATACTGTGTGAGGAAGTGGAAGTTCTGTCTCTTCTTTTGCAGTTTATTTTCGTGTTAGTCTCAGACGCGTCTCTCCCAGCGAGTTTCTTCATGCATGGCAGAGCAGCGTGTCAGCTTCTTGTCACACATCTGAACGCTAGAGTGAAAGCTTCCATTTGTATACTGATATACCGACTGGAAACACAAATCCAGCTTTGTCTGAAAGGAGAACATCACAGTGACGGTTTATGCGCTTTTACCAAAGCCTATGACCAAATCTACAGCCAGTCACCATTCAAACAAAGACAATCACATGCTCTTTCACCTTGCAGGGACTATTAAGTTGATCAGGGCTGTGGTAAACACACAACAATTTCAAAAAATAAGGGGAGCTGCTGTCAATATCTATAAATATATCCCACTGGTGATGCTCAGTTTTTGTTTCATTTTCTTTCAAGACTGAACACAAAAGACAGATGCCTTCAAACAAAATGTCCCCCCATGGATCTTCTGACTTCTCTTCCCCAACAAACGTGAACCGCGCCAGGTAAGCACACGGGGTGAGGAAAACAAAGATCCACACAGCATTAACTTTAAATGAGATTCTATGTGGAGCACCTTGACTCCGCCTACAACCACAGTGAGTCAGAATCTAAAGACGCACCTTATGCACTTAACGACACTAACAAGATGACGACCCTACAACAAACGCAATAGAAAACTCAAACTCAATAGTTGCTTTGGATCAGTTCTTCAAATTCTCAAAGCTATATATGAAAACCTTCACATCATTAGGCCGCAGCAGAATAACATTTCTCATTTAGTACAGTTATACAAATGATTAAATACAATTTTAAGTAACAAATTTGAGGATAAAGGAACATGCCCCCAGCATTCGTTTTCATACTGGCACTTTGATTAAACGGTTTGCTATCTCGGCTCTACACTATGATACATGGACTGTTCATTTTGGTGGCAATGATTTATTTGCTACACAAATTATTTCCTTTTGAAAGTGAAACGCTTTTGGAGAATTATGGCATCTCGCATATTAAGTCTTCAATTAGAGTCATTTCTGCACTAATTTAACACCAATAAATTCAATAGGATGACAGATTGCAGTTTGTGTTGAAACATCACATTTTCCCCTTATCAAAGGCGAAAATGATTCAGCCCAGACGCCTCCATATGCTGCTAATAATGCTGATTGCCGATTCGGACGTCTTTCCAATGTATTAATGATCATTATTCTACTTCTGCAATGGTTGATATAAACAATATATATGAAATTAAACTCCACCTCCATACAGGAGACTCATTTGTTATTGTCAGAACTTGGGAAAATAAGTATGTTTGTCCAGAGAGTTTGTTTCTTTCAGGCAAGTAGATTTCACATTAAATTTCATGTCACAGAGTCAAGATGGAATTATAACACAAGCTAATCTCCTCATTAGTATTGGTTTTACACGGGGGCTTAGAGCTGGAAAAGATACGAGCAGTGATGGACCAGACAGACAGACCAAAAGAGATAAATGTAAGAAAAGAGATGATTGTAAGAACACTGAAAATCCGGTTCTTTAAGACATGTCTGGTCTCGGATTGGTGCTGAACGTGCTCTGGGTCGATTTGGTTCAGTCGATGCCTGAAAGCAATCCGAGTCAAATTCAGCTTTGTGAGTATTTGTTGAGAGTTGGGCCTGGGACAGCGTGATCAGAGGATTTGACAGCAAACGCCAATGTTTCCATGTCTTATTTCTTACATTACACGCAACGCAACACAATTTTTTTTCTCAAAGCTGCTGACAGTAAGCAGCAAATCACAATATGCTTACAGGACTTGTCTCTGATTACCATGGCAAGATGTTTGCATTATGCTGTAGGCAGCATTTTCATTTTAAAGTGTTTAATAGGACCGAACATTACTGACTGTTACTTATTACCTCACTGATCGCCTTTGGAACAAATGAAATGAACAATTAGTCAGCAGTGATGTCGCAACATCAAAACACATTGCTGATGTATTATTATTAGTTTAGCATAGCAGCTCAGACAAAGTGGGACATGTAACAAAACGTCAGACTTTGGTGGGCGACCCCGAGTGTGACAGCGCCCTAACAGGCCTGTGACACCCTAACAGAGACCTAATCAGGTAATGTAAGTGAAAACACCTGTGTGGGTGTTCACAGCCTTTGATGCTGTTTACTAGTGACAGCTCTTAGTTTGACCTATTTACATTTTAATTTCTACATCTGCACCCGGCTGATTTCTTTGAGCTCTTTCATCAGCATTAAACGTCTTTCTCCCCTGACTGTCAAGAAGAAATATTTTTCAAGACTATTGTTGCATGCAAGGAATAGTCTTTATAGCCTATTTAAAAAGAACAAGAAAGTACCCTGGTTAAAATCTCCCTCTGCAGGAAGACTCATCTGTAAAAACTGACAGAAGTATTCCAACGATAATTGCATTCTTATGGCATTCAAGAGTGCAATTATTTGTTGGAGTTTGGCAATATAGTATTTATTTTGCACGTCTCTGGATCTTCTTCTTTGTTATATTACAGTAATGTTTCAGAACGTTGACTCAGCAAAAATGATTGGTTCGAAGCTCTACTTTTGGAGTATTCAGGTTCACTACATGCAGGCCCTTCTCTGTCACTAACATGTGGACTTGAGACCTACAGGATAGCCAAAGTATCTCAGTAAAATGAAGACAGAGGAGAACCTGACGTGAGAGGTCTGATGAGGACGAACAGGATAACTGTCACTTGTGTAATGTGCGTGTGTAATGTGCGTGTCCCGCCAGCAAGTGTACCATCTGTGACCAGGTCTGCCATGGGTGGTGAGAAAATGCTTGAGAACATGTTGCATGATTTCATCGGCATTGATGATCATCAGATGCAAAATGCTTATTTCACAATAGAGCCCATTTGATACCATAAAAAACAGGATTTATTCCTTAATTCCTAGCAGGTAGATTCAGCGTGGGTGGGTTCAGGACTTGCTGTAGTTGATGGAGAGTTGATGTAGTTGAGGAGCCAGTATTCACACTTCTCTTTATATAATCAAAGACACGGTTGGACTTCACAGTAAACATACCTCTGGATTTAGGAAGCTATTTGTGTGCGATCGCTTATCGTTTTCAAAGTTGTCTTCTGGACCTCCCACAGTTAATTAGTACGTTTAGGCATTGCCAAATGTGTTGGCTACGTTAACTGTATCAAGCTAATATTAAATTTGTCTATGTGATTATAAATAAGCACGAGAAGAACTTGTAACTACTTGGAATTAGAGCGAGTATTTGAAGGTGAGAGCGCTCGCATGTAAAATAGCACAACACAAAAGGTGCAGTTCAGTCAAAGGGTCTCTCTCTCTCTCCTAACCATGCCAGTCCAGTCCGCTCATCCATCTCCTGCTCTATCTTACCCTCGCCTGTGAGCAAGACCCTGAGAAGCTCCTTTGCTTGTTCCAGTTATTCACTGTCCATCTGGAGTACCACGGCCTCAGCTTTGATCCTCCTCCCAACCACTTCACACTCAGCTGCAAACTGTAAACAGTTTAAGTGGTCATGATGAGCAAAACACTCACCTCGCATGTACATGTTGTTTATGGCAACACCTCTAGACATGTAAACGCATGCATAGAAAAGGAATTCACATTTTAGGCACATTCTTAAATTTACATTCTCTAGTGCCTGACACATCTTCTCCACTTATAGATTCTAAATTACATCCAGTACTACATTATCATCTCTGTCTAATCCTCTTTCTCTCAAAATATCACATTGACCTGGCATGAGCAATGTACAATGCCTTTTTTCCTCCTTCTTCATTTTTCCCTCATGTTTTTATATTAAAACAAGCCCAGCTGCCATGTGTCAAAACATAGCAAAATTTTACAGCTCTGACCAACAGGGACAGTTGATGCTTATTTCTTCTTTACACAGTATTCTTGGTTCAGTCGGAGGTTGTGAGATCTGCACCCACAGGCCGACTTGTGTTTTTGTGTGGATATTAATGTGCCCGCACAGTTACCCTGCCAGCATGGACGCTGGTAACTGTGCTTGTTATTCTTAGGTTCAAGCCTCCACTGCCCCAGTTGAGTGTAAGCAACTGTTGAAGTAAAACACTGTGTTCAGCAGTAACAGATTCCATCTCCAGTCATTATTTATGTATCAGCCAAGTTACACTAACAGACAGCTCAGCAGAGTTGCTACAGATCGCAAAATAAAACCATGAATTCCATTTCTGCCTTCCTTTTTCTCACTTGCTTCCTTTATAGTTGTTTATGAATTCCAGTCTTTTCTTCTTTGTTCTTTTACTTACAATGTAGGTTTTCAGCAAGGTCCTTGTAATGCTGTTCTGGCCTCCTTCTTCTAGGACAAACTTGGGGCTTCCTGACATGACAGGATCTAGCCATTGATACGGGAGTGATAATGGCCTCAGTACTTACAATTGGCTTTAGCAAGAAATACAATATGAGGCACAGAACTCTGCAAAATAATAAAAATAAGATGCACTAAAGGCATGATGACAAAGTTTAATTGCCTTCATGCAATGGCTGTAAAGTATGATCATCATTTACCATCATTTGTTTGTTTGTAAGCAAGTACTGGGATTCATTTAGAGAAACTCCTTCAAGAGAATTAATTTCAGGTAACTCTAAGCGACTCTATGTTAAATGGACCCTTTCATTGCTCAAATTATGGAACCCGGTGTTGCTAATATAAGCTGTTTTGTATCCACATTTTCCTTACTACTACAGCCATGTCACTAAGATTCTTTCTATTCAGTCTCATAATTAAAGTCATCTTTGTTTCACAACCACAGATCGACATAAAACACTGCAAATCACAGAAACGTCACTTGGGTCTCCGCTGCATAGAGTCGCTTTTGTGTCTTGCTTGTTGGTAACCCAGATATTGATCTGGATTGGAAGACTCACCCTCTTTGGAGCATAGTTTTATCTCCATGCTCACTGCCCTTTCACCCTCGTTGGCATAGAATGTGCAAATGCAGTGTAGTGTTTTTCTAAAAACATTTTTAAAGTTGATGTCCTTGAGTTGTTGCATTTTGAAACAGCCTCACTGTTGGTAGGCAAGTGGACTCCGTTTATTAGAAAGTCTGATTGAGTTTGTGTGTGGTTTAAAATGAATGAATGGAATAGGTCAAAGGTCACGACATCACCCATTGAAACTCATTTCATTAAAGTTGTGCCTGAAAGAAATAGATTTTATCCTTTGCATAAAAGCAAATTCACAACATTTCTGGGAGTCATAAAAAATGTTTGTACTGGAAAATATTTGTAGGTACGAATGAACTTTGCTTGTGACACAAACATCATGTAAAACAAACAATGTGATGAAAATGTAAAGTAGAAGACATTAACACAGCTGTAACAGAAAATGGTTAATAGTTTACATTTATTTTTAGAGGTTTGTCACAAACAGAAGAAATTAACTACATTGCATAGAGGACGGACAGGTGTGTGTGTATACATACATGCATACTCAGACTTGTACATCAATGTTACATCTGCTATACAGACAGATAGACAGATGGAGTCTTCCTCATAAACTGCAACACAATGGCAGATTTATTGCTTCTTTTGGATGCTTTGGCAAACCTGAGGCGAGAGCCTGTATTCAGAGACTGGGCAGATTTTTTACAGAGTGACAACTGGCTCATTAGTCATTTCAGGTTGCCAAGGGATATTCTCATTAAATAGTGTACTGCTCCAGAGCCTCAGCTTTCACCACGGACAAACCAAATACATCCCGTTCCACCTCATTCTGTAGGTACTCGATATCACTGGTTTCCTTGCCACTAGGACCTTCCAGAGAGAGATTGTCATTAGGTCTGGCATACCCCATGATCCCCAATGTCCATAAAGGCATAATTCAGCTTGCAGTACCATATAATCCTACAACAGCTCTGCTTGCCCTCCTCTGTGTGTCAGGTGTGTTTTGGGTAACAGAATGTGAACTGGATCAGGAGTCTACTGTGGAATGGACTTAATGCATGACATCAAAGACATTTCTAACCACTTTCCTTAAGTTAGGTTATTCAATTTCCTTCCATATATCACCAAATCAACAGTTTGTTGACATCTTGGATGTTTGCTTAGAATTCTAGAACGCTTAAGATTGCAACATACCACTCAATTCAATTTCATCTCTCTTCTTCTTGCCTTCGTTCAGATCATCTGTTTTGTATCAGCTAGTTGCTTTGTGCGTGACACTGATATTCTTTTTATGGAGTTTGTGGGGTTTTCCTTATGCTACAACATGCTGAAATTTTGTTGGTCTTGCTTGTTGGAGGTACAATGACAAAAGAAGCAATGGAAAAGACAAAGAATGCTAATAATAATAGGGCGCCAGTGTGGGTAAATATTCAAGATGCTGTCAGGAGGCTCAGAAAATCAGAGACCCAACAGATCTAAAATGCATCACTGCTGTATGTCACTTCACACATGTTTTATCAGAGAAATGCAAAGCATCAGAAGGAGCTCTACAACAGTAAGTTACTACTGATTCACTCAGAGCAGCTCTGAGATGTAGTGAAGGAAGTGCAAGAAAAGAAGTTACTGTAATTCATGAAAACTGAATTCCAAATCAGTCTCATCATATCTATATCTGCACAACACATAGCGTCTGTGCTTGTTGTCATTTTATTTTGCTAAAATACCTGAAAACGTGGAGATAATGAGTGCAAACAGGATTTGCACAATGATCGCAGCTTCTAGAGATGGAGGTCCAGCCACAAACTGGGCAACCAGGCAACAAAGCCCTTAGCTAGGGAGGCCATCAAGATCTAAGGACCCATCCAGAGTACAAGTACAGTGCTCCTTGGATAAAACAGGGGATTTTTCTGGAAAGACAACAGTCAGTGCAACACTTCACAAATCTGGATTGTGTGGGAGAGTGACCAGATGGCAGCCTTGAGTAAAAAGACACTGGAAGATTCTAAGGGCAGGACACAAACTAGAGTAGTCTGGTTAAATGAACAGTGAAGACTTATGCATCAATGCAAACTGCAATGTCTAATTCAAGATCATGAACACGATCATGATCACCTCTATATTGTACTCATATATCACACTTAAAGTGAAGCATTACAGTGGCAGCATCTTGTTGTCGGGTCTATTAAGACCAGACTAGAATACTGGCAAAGACAGAGGCAAACATTGAGCTAAATATGGGCAGATTCTTTATGAAAGCCACATGCAAATCATTTGAAAATCAGTCACAATACGCAGCAAAAACAGGAATCACAGAACTCAAATGAACAATATATTAAAATATGCAATTAAGATGTGAATTGCTTATCATAATATAGACATTGAGATTACTCCATACTCCACTACCAATATGGTGTCATGTTATTGAATTAAAAGATTGCACGCACACAACCTGTGAAAGCCCCTATTCAACACATATTCGCCTCATTTATGCCGCTACTGTGAGACAATTGGTATCCTACTGCTCAGTAACAACAGTTTATCCAGCGCCAGAAGGTCTGACTCACCATTCTTTAACAACACAACCACAAGCCGTTACTCCTTAACCGCAAACTCTTTTCATTCTCAACATCTCTCACCTTTTACACACCCTCACCGCTTCTAAATCTGGGCTGCGATTGAACACAAAACTCTTGTTTTTTGTCACAGTAAAATTATTTATATGCCGTCATCGAAAGAGCCAAAATTGTCTCGTGGACCGGATCAAACGGCCTGGTACGGCCCGTGGGCCAGAGTATAAATGGTAATAATTTTGATATCAACGTTTCTACCTAGTTAGATCATTACATATGTTGATTACACCCACAATCCAAAACAATAATCTCCTCCTAACTACAGTATATACTTCTGATTTCTATTATGAACAAAGCTGCTTGTCACTTTTGCTACTTTGACTCCCCTAAGTCCTGGGAGTAAATTGGTTTTCTTCTTTCCATGCTTCATCTGTGAAGAGTCAGCAGATGGGAAGGCGATGTTTAGGCCACGTAGCTGTAAGTGTCCTCCTCGCCTTCCAGTCTGTCCAGGAACTCCTCCTCTATCATGATGCTGATAAATTTCCTGACAACAGGGACTCTGGGTTTGAATCAGCAGGCTCAGGATCTCAGCCAGGAGCTGCTGGAGTTTCTGGCCCTCCCTCGTCTTCATAATTGTCACCACGGCAGCCTGAATAGATAACTTGTGATCCTTCTTAATGTTCCTGTGTGCTGTCACCTGCTCGTACTTCTGCTCCGTCTTAACGGGGATGTCGATGTTTACCTCTGGCTTCTTCTTGTTATTGCATTGTTGGAAGTTTGATTATGGTTTCCAGGTTACATTCTCCACCAAGTCTGGTTATGATAATACTAGAAGAAGAAAAATGAAATAGAAAAAGACATTTTGTAATGACAAAAATCTAAATGAGCTCATCTAATTAAGGTGAATATGCAATCAACAGCAGTGGAAACTATATTTTTTTATTCAATTACTTATCCTATATTTTATATACTACTATAATCTGGGGGCGTATGTGTGTCAATAACAAGTGCATCATTCATCCAATTGCCTCCAAACTTTCCAAATGCATTGTCAGGGGTCCAGCATTTGCACAGTGTGCTATTTATTCCATCCGCATGTTTTATTTGTATTGCCAAATCATAGTAGTGTTAGAATGGAACCACCCCTGTTACAGTTGTTAGAGAGAGTGTGGGCCAGCAGAGAACAACATATCTGGCTGTGAAATGAAAATAGGCAATGGAAAAGGAAAGAGAGATCAGAAAAGGTGAGATGGTAACAAAGAGTGGGAGCAGGATGGAAGTGTGAGGTTGAAGAAACAACAAGAAAGAAATGGAAAGAGAGACGGGGGAGTGTCTGGTCTGCACATTTGGAAGTGCAGATGCACCGCAGATGTAGTGGGTATCAAAGAGAAATATCTGTAATGCACAATGATTCTAATTTAATTAAAAGTCATTAGACCAAGACATATTGCAAAGAAGTCTCCGTTACATTAACTTCTCTTTGATATTTACAATATATATGTTACAAGCAAGAGGGAACTCAGAATCCCTGAAGCCAATAAATCACAACTAATGCAACAACAATATCTGACACCAACGCAGTAATCAGTCAATTGAAATTTTAAGATATGATCGTACACTAGTGTCATGAAACAATGCATCATAAAATAAAATTATATCTATGAAGGCGCAGTTAAATACAACCACACCAACTAAATCTTTCTGGGATCACTTAGACTCCAGACAGTGCTGTAAAATGTTTAGATACTTTATATGATCGGATTTACAACCTTATGTGTGCCGTGTTGTGTAAAAATAAACACACAATTCAGCAAACCCACAATCAGGTCCTGCCAGAAGCTCTACCTGCTGTGTCCCCTTCATAATTTCTCACTGTCTAAATAAAGACTAAAAGTACTGGAGGTGCAAGGAGAAAACAAAAATATGTAAGAAACAACATAATACTAAGACTTTGAGTAGGTGTTGTCCTTTGTATAGCTGGGTTGACCTTGCACAAACACAGTATTTGGGTATGAAGTCATCCCACAATTGTGAAGCATACACAGTGTTTGTTGCCCCCAAGTGGACAGATTAGGGAAAACCCACAAGAACAGAAAACCTGGAAATGTTTTACTGCAGGTTAGATAGAATTGGAGTTTAAACAGACTTTCATTGTTCTGTGACAACCACGTATCTACAAATGTCAAATGTTCAGGGCCTAAGAAAAACAACCTTTACTGGAAGATTTACCACAAAGCATATTTCAGATACTGATTTTTTGAGCTTGTCAAACAAAAATGTCAACCTATTAAAGTAAAACTTGAACTTGAATTTCAATCTTGCACATATGTTTATACAGTAAAGTCTACAGAAGAACTGTGTCGGGTTCTCCAAAGGTCCCTGGGACCACCTACCAAGTGAAATACATGAAAAACTGTGGAAGTATAATTGATCCGGTTTTAAAGACAAAGAATAGTCACACCAAATATTTATTAAAGATTTTTCTGTTTATTGCACTTTTAGGGAGGTACAGTATTCAATTAATAAAGACTGTTCATAGCACAAGTTTGTGAACAGTTACTTTTGTATTACAGTATAGCTCAGTAGTCCATGTGTTTTATAGTCTTTGGAGTTATTCACAAACCACAGTTTTGCAACTAAAAAAACAGCACAATACCCACCGATAGCTGAAGACAAATAACCCATGTTTATCAAAACAAGCCCATTAAAATGAAATTTAAAACAAAATTCAAACAAACAGGTCGGCAGTGCAATAGTGCAGTTTGAGGCAAAGAGCTTAAAAAATCTCATTACGCGTCTAAATAAAATAGTGCTGGTCTCCATATGCCTCCAACTGCAAAGCCATATAAGCCACATACATATACAGGCTGTTCATATTGTTGTACATTTCATTGTGTGTAATATGTTTGTTGACCCTTGTTCAGCATTCAATCCTTGACGATGAAGACGCATCACGAAGCTGCTGTCCAGTGTAATGACACAAAGTGCACCTATAATGATGATCACATAATAAATGCACTCAATTCATATTCACATGTGCATTTCTTATGACCACATTAACTGATCAAATATTTAAAAGTCTTTACATATTGTTAAGACTATGTGACCTGCTCAAAGTTTCAATGTGCAACTTCCTAACACAATAGTAACAGTATGCACTTCAGACAGTATTAATATTTGAGCATGAAGCATCACTTAAATGTTCATGCTTATGTGCGTAACAGTGGATTCTCAGTGACTGGAACTTGTCAGGAGTATTTGTTCAAGTATAATCTATGTGTGGCCAGCAGGATACAGGTTGAGGCTACTGAAGCAGCCAGAGCAGCGATAAAAGACAGAACAGAAACAAATGTAACACAGTAAACTTACCGAGTAATATACACAGTGATTGCACATAAAATAAAACATGTGATTAAAAAAGACTAAATATTAAGGCACAATAATACAGATATTCATGGCCGTCTATCAGACACA
Organism: Genypterus blacodes; assembly: GCF_046128005.1. Lineage (NCBI taxonomy): Eukaryota > Metazoa > Chordata > Actinopteri > Ophidiiformes > Ophidiidae > Genypterus > Genypterus blacodes. Next base: position 1,447,033 of record NW_027466890.1, on the reverse strand, counting down.
TTGATCTGTAGATAACAATGTTACTGCCGTGACAACACTGAACGTCAGCGTTATATCCATAGAGAAATATCCAGCACTGAGCCCTTCTGAATTTCAATACCTCCATCCTTACAGGCTCCATACCGGGTGTCTAAACTCTATCTTGTGGCGTGTTGCCCATTTGGCATAGATTGTCTTCTCAGTGATGAAGCGATGGCCCCCTCGCCGCACGTGCTCGTGGACCTTGTACATCTTGCACTCATCCATACGATTCCGTTCATAATAATGATACGGAACAACACTGTGATTGGCCTGACTGAAAAAAGAGACCACCAGTAATGAAAGGTTAGTTGAGTTGTCATTTTGTCTTCTATGCATTCATGCCTCTGAGCACTAGATGGCGTATGACTACTGTTACAGATATTCGTGTAATCAAAACCCTGACATTGATCGTTTTAAAGCACATGTGCAAGTGACTGACTCCAAAGCAACCACTCTGTTACCACTACAGTATAGAAAATGATCACTGCAGGTTAGTAAACGTGTAAACAGACAAATGTTGCAGCTGAAGATCAGATCAGTGAAGTCACAATTGTCATAATTACCTGCAGTAGTTATCATGGACCATCCCATAAACATGGATGCTGTTGCACATGTCCATGGCCAGAATCATTGTGAAGAATCCAGTACTGAGAAAAGCCCCGGTCTTCATTCTGAGTGACAAATACCAAACAGTTCATCTTATAAAAGCAACCATAAAATTCAAACCAGCTATAAAGTACTTCTGTTTCTATAGGAACATCCTCCTGCTGTACCTGTTTTTACCAGTTTCAATCTGAAACATACGATCACAGTACAGAATCTTCTCCCTGGTGACTGCGTAGATTCTGACGTTTGGATACTTCCTTGCTATTTTCAAGAGGACATTGAAGGTGCGTCCTTTCCCGTCTTGCCTCATGTTCCTTTCAGGTCCCCAAAACACATATACTGTGTCTGCAGAGTGCTGGAAATAGTAGCGCTCGTTTTTTACCAACAGGGGAACACTGGTGTGAGACACAACTCGGACACTTGTGCGGCTCCCTACGTCTTTCTCGTAACCCTGTGTTGGAGCGTTGTTCATCCGGATCACACAGCTGATTTGGTCGATCTCCTCTCCGGCGCCAGTTCCTAGCATCTGACCTGAGCTGGACACCAACGCACACTGGCTGCAACGCATTTTCAGGAACTTTTGGAGGGGAAAAAAACCAAAGTGAGTTGTGGTTTAAGTTTACTGCTCCCAACATTATACAATATATATGTATATAATCTGGAAAGATGTCACATCAGGCAGAATTCATTAATGTCACATTGAAATAACGAGAACTGTAATATATGAAGGTCTGAATGACTAATGACTCTAATTCAGGTTTAATTCTAACAAAGCACCCAACAGCATTGAGATTCAACCTGAACACTTTATTTTGTGTTTTTTGTGTGTGTGTGTGTGTGTGTGTGTGTGTGTGTGTGTGTGTGTGTGTGTGTGTGTGTGTGTGTGTGTGTGTGTGTGTGTGTGTGTGTGTATTCAGCTAAAAGCCAAGTGTATTTCCTATTTCGAGAATAAGGCTTCTCCAGGACCGGTTGTGCGTCGTTTACTTTGCATTCCTTCGAGATGCATCATCGGCCACTCACCTGGTCCACCCTGCTGAGACTGATCCTGCCGTAGCCCTTGAGCCCGGTGCTGTGCGGAACATGAGCGGAACCGTACGATCGGATCACATGTGCGAACCAAAGCAGCAGGGGGAGGCTCAGGCTGAGCAAGCAAACCCAGCGGAGCCTCTGTGGGTGGGCACACAGGTGGGACACACCAGTAAATGTACTTGGGGATCCATAACAGGATAGATCCTTAACCACGACCCAACATACAATAGTGATATCGAAACAAAGATTATTCTTACCAGATATTTCATTTCACGACCTTTGGGAGAACCCTGGTCCAGAGAACCCGACCACAATCATCTCTACAGCCGTTTATCGTGAGATGGAGGCGTCCTATGTTACTGTTCAGTTTAAATTCTAGTTTTTTTTTAATGCTGATCTTGGAAAATCACTGTCTCGCCGCGTTATGTATAAAGTCAACTCGTTCTGCTCTTATTATCTAAACCTATAGGTAATTTCCTCATTTGAAATTAAGGTTGACCCGGTTAGTCACCCGAACTACAGGATACCGCTGTAAAAATCCGCTTTAGGAGCTGCTCAGATTTTGCAATCCAGAACGAGAACCGGACTTCCTGTAGTGAATTTTCAGAATAAAACCACCACCTTGTCGCTATTCTTGGTAGCAAGTACACTATTGTACTACATAATCACAAAACAACGTGTAAATGATGGAATGTACGGAATACATTAAAATTAAATGTAACCTGGCAGTATGGAAATTGCATATTTTGTACTTCAATTCGCCTGTCGATATTGTTTATTAGTTTGGGAGCTTCATGCTTCAACAGGAAGTCATTCGTCTTAACTAATTTGTGTGAACTTTAAGGTGTTGCTTCCGAAATCTTTAAAACAACTTGTTGCAGAGACTGCATTTGATTAAACTGTGAAAGTTATGTACTGTGCTGCCAGTTTGATCAAATATATGATTAAAATAACTACATACGGTGATCTCTCGGTGTAGAATTCAATACAATAAAGAGTACAACAATTTAATTAATTCATAGGTTCTTGCTTAAATGATCGAACAATCAAAACATTGTTAACATATTGTATCGAACTATTAAATAATGTCCTAGTCCTTTTGTAAACTTTCAGTGACCTTCTGATTTTAGGCCGTGCGGGGACGATGCTCTTTGATTTCAACCTGATTGGATTGTGAACTGAATGGTCCCGCCCACCTTAATCCGATTGGTCTATCAATACATTCCGCTCATAGCTACGCGCTCCATTGGCTCACAGTCCGGGCCTGCAAGTCACATGTCTCTAAAGCCCCGCCCCCTAGCAAAAACCTAGTTTGAGTCGCTCACGTTTGCCCTTCTGACGTCTCAGATGCTGCACGGTGAGTACCACACTTACGGGACAGCTGTGTGTGTTTAAGATGCGTGGCTGCTGAACTGTGCACACTCCGAAGTGTCCGCTCGGACATTACAAACACTGTCTGCTTATCAGGATGTTGCTGTGATGCGATAAGTGACAGATCAGGCTCGGCTCGGCTAGCTCGTGTGCTAACTAATGTCAGCTTGCTAGCGTGTGAAGACTAGCCTTGTTGTTAGGGCTATTGTTTGCCTGTGCTTAACAACATTATCACAAACAATGTTCAAACTAGCTTAATGTTGTATTTAAAAGCTACAAAGGAGGCTGTTGGCGTTGATTTCCTGGCTTAAACTGCTAGAACAGACAGGCTAACTTTCACCTGCAGACCAGTTTATTGTAAACCAGCAGTCTCGGTATCTTTAGTATTGTTTAACTTTCTTAGTGGGAAGCGATTGATTATTGATTTAGACTGGTTTAGACTAATACACTGGGGTCGAGCACAGTGAATGAAGCCGTTATGGTCCAGTCTGTTTATGTAAATATACAAGTAAAGTAGCTGTCAAGGTAAACAGTTGCTTAACAGTTAACGTAAACTTGATTTTTCCTAACGTAATCCGACGTAATTTCTAATTATTTTTTTTTCCTGAAGCATCACAAAGGCAGGTGGGGTTCATACACTTAATACACCTTATATTCAACAGTAATTATGTTTTATCTTTTACCTCAGCAGAATAAAATTACAGCCAGGAACTGGAGTCAAAGTTCTGAGTTGGATGACGGCATACGCTCCCTCAGCAGGCCCTGTGCTGGCTGGTGTCAGAGCATAGAGGTGAATCTGACCAGGCATTGGAGAGCTGCAGCCTTTGGGCGTTCTTGCGGTCTGAGATGTCACTCAAACGCGCTGAGGGGATGTCCATCGCCCAGGCTTTGGCCATGACTGTGGCAGAGATACCGGTGTTTCTGTATTCCACGTTTGGCCAGGTAAACCACAGACCCTCAAGAAAAATGAACAAGGATTATAATTTTATGCCATTCTGAGGATATAAATGTTTGATGTTTTGTGTCTTTGGTCTATCTTTCAGTCTATATTTTCTCAGCTAAAGCTCAGCCCGAGCCTGAAGAAGGTGCTGTTTGCCACGGCGCTCGGCAGCGTAGCCCTGGCTCTCACGGCTCATCATCTGAAGAGACGAGGCAGAAAGAGGAAACAGGCAGCGCAAAGAAAGGAAGGCCAGAAAACGATAGGCATGCCCGAGGCCTTGATGAGGTCAGGAAGACCTTCATCATTAAAGAGAGGTGTGTGTGTGTGTGTGTATCAATGTCTGGCTTTGATTGAATTATGAATTATGATTTAGTTTTGCGTGAGGGTGAGGATACCTCCATAATCATCTGGAAACAGAGAGACGACATTGGTTCTTTTCTGTGATAGGTCCGTTTCCTGGGCGACAGATGATGAGTCCCAGCACTCGGAGCAATGACACCATGAGTGGAATCTCTTCCCTGGCCCCCAGTAAACACTCAAGTTCCTCACACAGCCTGGCTTCTGTGAGTTTTTGTCAATTTTCCCCTCACAATTTTGTCACTTTTCCCCTCATTACCCGTCGTCTTCTTCGTTTTTACCTTGGATACCCTGGATGTAGCTTTGATAACTCTTGTGTGTTACAGATGCGTGTCCCACTTTCTCCAAACCAGTCTGCCAATCCATCCACGCCCTGGGAGGCAGAGCCTGTGGTGGAGGAGTCGGGTGCAATAGAGGATGCAAATGCTGAAAATCTCTATCTCATGGGTATGACGGCGTCTAGTCTTATCATGTGTGGCATTAGTCAAATGTAGTACAAGGACCCCAGTAGTGTTACTGTTAGGGAACCAACTGTGCCACATATTACTTTTGAAGTAGCAAGTAGCAAGTTCAGTAAGGATGGAAGCAAACCTGCCAACATATTTTGTCTGCCATACTTAGTCACCATTTCATGAGTACATGACAAACGCACTATTTCCTCATCATGTGAATGGAGAATAAGCATGCTATTGTTGTGACTGTTGGCACGGTGCAGAACAACTGGATAAAATCTATTCAATAGTATAAACATAAAAATTGGACTCTGGATCCCACAGTGAGAACAATCTTTCCCAGCTCACTGTTTGTTGTATTTGGGGCCCATAAAGAACTGTTAAAGAGCCTGAGAGACAGCTTCCTCATTTATTATAGTTGTATGCAAAAGTCTTCACAAGCATAAGATACTGACTTCTTTTTTATTCTTCTGATTTTTTCTAATGGTTTGTGGCATTTCTACTCTTTTTTTTAATACTCCTCCGTCATTATTAACTGCTTGCCTTTGCTTGCTAGGAATGGAGTTGTTTGAAGAGGCTTTACGAAAGTGGGAACAGGCCCTGAACATTCGCCATCACGTCCACTCTGCCTCCAGTAACAACAGCCTCGCACTGCAGGGGGCAATGTGTGGAGACGAGGAAATAGTAATACCCAGTTGTAATACCAACAGTTATTTTTTTATAACTGTTGGTAACTGTATTTAATACGAGTTGCCCAATTGTCTTACAAAGGACATCCACCACCCATTAGTAAACATTATATATTCTTTATTATAGTATCATATTGCTTTTGGTTTTGATGCCCAGTTTTGTTTGTTTTGAAAGTGGGTCACATCTGATTGATATGTTTATGCTCAAAACAACGTATGTGCTTATATTGGACTTATTCAGATTAATGTTGATCCATGAATCTGGGCCATAAAAGGAAATTAAAGTTCTGCATGGATGTTTCCATGTTTGAGTTCATATCTGATCTGTATCTCACATGAATAGACAACAGAACTTGGTGATTTTGCAGAGGTGGTAAATGTAGCTGTGGTGTAAAGTGTCTGCAGCCACTATAAGTAACACAGGCTGCCTGTAGCAACATTGCAGAAAAGATTGTTATCATAGATTATAGTAATAACACACTAGCAGGGAGTACAAGTACTATTTTTGGACATATTCTATTTATGTGCAATGGCTTTTGTAGCTTTTTATGATGCATTTTCTTTTGTGATTGCAGGTTGAAGCCCACAATCATGTGTTTGCAGAGAAGTTGGAGACTCTACTACATCGTGCGTACCACCTACAAGAGGATTTTGGCAGCACCATCCCATCAGACAGCGTGCTGGCAGACTTTGGTAAGGCAGCAGGTTGGAACTAATGCTGGACTTAAGACGTGATAGTGAAACTATCCAGGAGGTGCAGGAAAAAATAGTTCCTGTCAGTTCTTTGCAGGACAACATGCATGTGTTCATCCTTGTGGTTCATATTTTGTGTTGACTTGGCAGAAAGTGAAGGGACTCTGATCTTGCCTCATGTGGAGAGTTTGCACAGGCTGCAAGATGAGGATGCGACTACTATTACCTCGGATGATTCCTTCTTCTCAGCTGCAGAGGTCAGTGCGGTCGCTCTTTTAAAGCCTGATAGAAAGACGGACACAGTATGTTAATATTACACGTCTTTGCTCTGTGCAGCTGTTCGATGCTTTGTCTCTAGAAGAAGTCTACCAGCCCCTAAAGCCAGCGGCTCTCTATGAAGAAGCCACGGCTCTAGTGCGGGAAGACAAAGTGGCCTTTAGGTCGCTAAGGTAACTGAAAAGTAACTTTTTTTTAGCTAAATATGTTCATGTAAATCAGCTATGATGACAAAAACTGAGCTTCAGTTTCATCCTCCTCTCCTTTCACCAGGACTGAATTACTTGAATGTTACGGTGACCAAGACTTCCTCGCAAAGCTTCACTGTGTGAGACAAGCATTCCAGGTCTGTTATGGCTTATGTTACTTCGCCTTGTTCATATTTTGACTCTTTGATGGCGGAAAAGCATGTGGTATCAGTTTGTTGTTTGCCAGTCTTTGTAAGATACTCTGGTCAATAACAAATATGGTAGCTGAGTTAAGCTTACATGTTATTCAGCCCTGTAAAGAAACCCATCCTTCCACAGTAAAGCACTAGGGGGGGCTAATTCCAGGTCTACTAGTTTCTTGCTCAGGGGGATTGGTTAATATTGCATTTCAGTGATAGACTGATTAGATATATAGATGAAGTTTAAAATGAGATCCCCATGTGTTGTCACAAATTTGCTGCTACTTTGGTGTGGATGTGTCACTTAGCACGAAGCCTGGAAAACAGCATTTGTCATGCACATTGAATTAGAACTCAATTACAAAATTACAAAGTCAAGCGTACCTTCATCTGTACTCTAACATACGGTCCAAAACTGTTGATTCCATTGTTGCTTGCAACAGTATCAGGCTCTAAAGCTAACTTAAATAAGCAATATTGATGTCCTCAAATTAAAAAAGTGATGTCATTCAAACTAAGATACTGACAGTAATTGTGTCATCACAGAACCATTATTATAGAAAGTACAGCTGAATGTACACCTGAGTTTGTCGTTTTGTATTTTCAAATTAAAACAATATACTTAGGATATAATAGGAGTTACCTTTACCAAAGTTAGCTTGTCTCGTCAAATGCTGAAGAATGGCCACTACACTGCACGTGTATATTGGCCAACAACACCATTCCAGAGCCTTGGCCAAGCCTCTGCTCGGGGGAGAAATATTGTGTGTGTGTGTGTGTGTGTGTGTGTGTGTGTGTGTGTGTGTGTGTGTGTGTGTGTGTGTGTGTGTGTGTGTGTGTGTGTGTGTGTGTGTGTGTGTGTGTGTGTGTGTGTGTGTGTGTGTGTGTGTGTGTGTGTGTGTGTGTGTGTGTGTGTGTGTGTGTGTGTGTGTGTGTGTGTGTCTAATCTCTGGAACTGACTCCAAATGACTCCAAAACGTGGTGTGACAATGGGAGAAACAGCCAATGAGAGTAAACACACCAGGATACTTTCTGCTCGTCAGGCATTTCTCCTCGGATGAGATCATGTAGTAGCCCATCGGTCATGTGGAGTGAACGCTACATGTCATGTATTGTGAATTGCACAGCGATCGAATGGCTTTCAGAGAAGTGTAGTGTGTATGAGGCATAAAGCTTTGTAATTCAGGTGCACGCAGTTCATGTAGGTTAGATCTCCCCCTGTAGCAAACAACATCTCTCATCACACCGCTGACCTCATAGATGTAATGAGACCAGAAAAGCCCTGCAGCACTCGTACATCAATTTATTATTATTATTAAACAAAACACACAATTCTGCAGTGACGGGAGCGAGTGAAAGCCACGGTGTAATTGTTCAATGTTTGCCTGTATTTGACATGGATACGATATGGTGGCTTGAAACCTCGAGGTAGAAGAGAAGGAAAGATTACAAAAAGCCCCTGAGGGAGGAACATACAATACACTAAAACAACTGCTCTTATTTTTTTTATTTTTTTTGCCCAGGTTCTGTTGTTGGACGAAACTCACCGCACGTTTTTCATGGAGACCGGGAAGCAAATGATTGCAGGGTTAATGGTGAAGGCAAACAAGGTAAAACACTACTTATTTGCATCCTCCTTCTCCGCTCGTTCTGTTTGGATACCCTTCTGTCAACATATTGGCCCGGTTATAAACATATTGCCCCCCCCCCCCCTTTTACTTCAAGAGTCCCAAAGCTTTCCTGGAGAGCTACCAGGACATGCTGCTCTACACTCAGAGAGATGAAACCTGGCCCGTCACCACGATGGAGCTGGAAGGCCGAGGGGTGAGAAACGCTGCAATGTTGTCCTATATTCTCTTCAGTGACAGTCACGTTACCAACTTATCCTGTTGTACTTTGATAGAGATATGCTAAAGGAAATATCAACTTTCCACATTCCAACTCAATGTGGAGGTTAGAACAAGTGCAGTGTTGTTCTGCCTGCAGACAGAAACGTGTCTTATTCACGAGTCACTGTTTTAGACATTTATACAAATTGCCTAAGCCAAAGTAAACTTTAACTCAGGAATGACCAACGTCCAAGTTACTCGGTAAAAAACTTTTTGGGTGGTAGATAGCTACGTAGCTGTCCATTAATGTTTTAATGTCAAATCATTTGGCAGCGACAGAAATAGTGTGTTAATGTGGTCATATGGGTGATCCAGGTTGATTGAACAGTCCCTGTGGTCATATGTGCAGGTGGTGTGTATGAACTTCTTCGACATCGTGTTGGACTTCATACTGATGGATGCGTTTGAGGACCTGGAGAGCCCCCCTTCATCCGTGGTAGCTGTGCTAAGGAACCGCTGGCTGTCGGATAGCTTTAAAGAAACGGTCAGTAACACACACACACACACTCACACATATTCATTTATTCAGTCACCATGTCACCTTTTAAAAAGAAGTTTATGTTGTTACATATTTGCGTGTTTCTCTAAGGCTCTGGCAACTGCTTGCTGGTCTGTCCTTAAAGCTAAACGGCGCCTTCTCATGGTGAGTTTGGCTCATTTGAAGACTGAATGCATAATGATTCGCACATACTTACATGTCTTTGCTGAATGATTCTGACAGCTGTTTTCTCTTGCTATTCCCCATAGGTTCCTGACGGTTTCATCTCCCACTTCTATTGTATATCAGAACATGTGAGCCCGGTTTTAGCTTTTGGGTTTTTAGGGCCCAGGCAGCACCTCACTGAAGTGTGTACGATCTTCAAGGTGAGTGCATGTGAAACAAGGTGAAATCATTCTTGATGTCTGAAATCCCTGAAAGCTGCTTTGAATTCAACTTGAGTCGGTCTTTGGTGATTCTGGGATTTGACTTGACATTGTTCTCTTCTCATCTTCAGCAACAAATCGTGCAGTACCTTAAGGACATGTTTGACCACGACAAGGTGCGCTTCACCACAGCTCAGTGCTTGGCAGAGGACCTCCTGAACCTTTCCCACCGCCGGAGTGACATTTTGTTGGGGTATCTGGGAATAGATTGCCTTCCTGAGCTCAACGGCGCCCTGCCCAAAGACACAGACGGCTCCTCGGCTCCTAACTGAGACCACATTCTCCATGTTTGTTGGGCTTGTACAGGCCAAAGGTCGGCATGGAAGGGCCAGGATATACACTTCAATATTTATGATGTAGCTGTATAAAGACTGGATTTAGTCATGATTTTACACATAAAGTGAGACCCAGCCTACCTTCTATCTTCCGTGTTCATCAAGCCCAACTATTGCAAGAAGATATATTTTCATCACAGAGCCGTGTATTAACGAAGGAGACGCCTTGTTGGATAAAATGATTCCATCTCTCTGTTATTGTGGATGCGGGAACATCTAGCTCTATAACTCGTATGTGCGAGGACTCTTTGCCTTCCTGGGTGACATGGATATGTCCTAAAGACTCACCTTCACCTACACCTTCGCCAATGGAACTATTCTAAACGCATGAGGTCTTTTCTTTTATACGCAACAACAACACGTCACATCAAGTCTCTTCATAAAGCAGAAATTACATTATATCCTTCTGATTATCACCTCAGGACTCTTGTAGGATATCTGTTCATTTTCCCTGTGTCGAGAGAAAAGAGTCTGGTGGTGTGAGAGTCTGTTAATATTGTGTATTTTTATATTAAAGCATTGAGGAGATTTGTTAGGACTTGAATAATGTCTAACAGCCTAAACCTCAGTAAGCTGAAAACTTGTACTGTGTGATACTTGATGAAGGATATAAAGAGTCCTCACAACTTGTACTTAAATCTCTTGAATCCTTATTCCAAAAGATTTATTCCATATTATATCAATGAGGCGATGTTAAATGTCAAAACAACATGAAGTGAAATTAGTGTCGGGTGGTAACAGCTCTGAATTATTGTGAAACTAAATTCTGACTCCATGCCATGATTTCTTTTCATCAGAATTCCTTCACTGTTCTTTCTATTTTAGGTTTTATCAGACAAAGAATGATCTAAATATTCATTTCAAAATGACTCACAGGCAAGAAAAGGTAATGTAAGATGTCAAAAGATTCATCACACACAGGAAGATGGTCAATTTGTGAGGTGAAATGGAAAAGGTAACAGGAACAGTCCAGTGACTGACTGCTCTCAGGGAGTGATGGCGAAATCATAACTTCATTATAGCTGAATTCTCTGCAAATGTTTCTGTAAAAATCCTATAATTTATATAATCATAATGTCACCAAGACAAAATGAGTAGAAATGATTGATAAATGGCAAAGTTATCCTATATGCAGTATGATGATATAGATAATATGTTCAATGTATAACAAAATGGTATTTGCCAAGTATGCTCGCTCATTCTGAAGTGCTTATATCCAAATATGTGTGAAAATACAAAGGGGCCTGGCTATGGAAGTGCATTACATGGAGATCAGTTAACATCTCCAAGGCACAGATGGTTAACCTGACACACTTTTGAAAAAGACTCAGAAACATGAGACTAAATAAAATGGTCTCAGTCAGATCGTAAATGTTATGTCGACATTTCCCATCATAATACTCATATTGTTTTTTGGAATTGAGGGGATCTCTGTAACAGTGCCATCACTGTTTTGAGTTTTTATTTATGAGACAGACCTGTCACAGGGAACAGGGGCATTGTATAGTCAAACTAGCTTACACAAGAAGTGCACTGATAGTCCCTGGCTTGTTGTACAGCACAGACATACTGAAGTAGTCTGAGATGCCAAGGGAGGGAGTTTTCTTTCTGCAATATAATGTAGAGTACTCCACATCAGTTGTATGTTATGCAGATTGTAATTTATGTTTGTGTGCGAAACTGTCAAATACTATTTTAATGCAATCTAATGAGGGGTGGATTTATGGTAAACGGCAGGAGAGCTACAGCCCGTGTGCTTGTAGTTGCTTGTGTGGATGAAGAAAAGAAAATTCTCATCTAATCATCTATCAAATATTCCATAGAATTTGGGACATTTTATATTAAGTACATTATCACATATTAGTAGTCTTGTCTTGTTATTTGTATACTACAAGTGTGTTTGTGGCCTTGAAAAACCTCCTGCTGCAACATGCCTCTGGATCCTCAGAAATGTTTTTCCGGCCCTCATGTTGGAACACTAATGTACTGTATGACTGTGGTGAGTCGAGACTGAATGAATGCCTCTTTCTGTCAAACATAAACCTGTAAACAGAGCCATTCTACCACCAATACAAGATCATAATTGTGCTCCTTGTTTTTGGTTTGTTTTTGACAGATCTGCAGCTTTGTTTTTCTTGTATTTTGCACTTTATCTGAGAAGACGTGAAAAACATGAAACAATCTCCCAACATCCTTTTAAGATAACCATTTCGCAAGGTTTTCAAATTATTTATTGTACCATAGATATTGTATATTATTGATAATATAGGAACATACATGTACAGTAGAAGAACATACCTCTCCCAAATTGGGGAATTTCTGGTGTTTTCACCTTTTATTATTGTATGGTTGTTTTCATTGCCATCTACTACATGTTCAGTTTCTCTTAAAGTTGTTACCATGTGTGTCCCAAGTCGTGTTATTGCAGACTATCAAGTATATTTGCAGCAATATCTAACATACAGGAAAATGCAATGAGTACAAAAGACTAATGTTTAGATTTGTATTCAAAGATTGGACTGCTTCTCCTGTACGTTGTCCTTGAATTAATTGTTTTGTTTATCAGCCTTTGCATGTGAATCATCCTTTGATCAGTGTTGGCCTGAAACATTTCAAGATTCAAGCTCAGATTTGAAAGTCCCAATTACAAAAATCCTGCAGAATCTACTATAAATATGTAGAATTTATAGTAAAAAATCTATATTTAGGGCTTACCTGTTAAGTAACCTGCTTGTTATGTAAACCTTAAAATTCAGGCATGGACTCTCCTACAAAAAAACTCTCAATAGAAAAGGGATTCACAAGGACTTCAGTTGGCCGATGTATTGTATGCTACTATTCATGCCTTTTCTTTTTTCAGTTGTAAAATTACAATGCCAGCACAAAATTGGTTTTGACTCTGTGAATTACATGTTATTGTTTGTTATTAAACTATATTCATTATTCCTTTTGACCAACTGATGATCATTAAAAGTTAACAAATGTAAACTAGGATATCTGATAAGATGATTAAAAAAAGTATGGGCTTGATGAAACAAAAACAACAGACCTTGGTCTGGGAACTATGCTTCTAAGAGAACTATTCTTCTGATGATTATTGCCAATATTACAGTTTTTCTACACTCTAAAATGGTCATGTCAATTTAAGAATCATCCTCAGAAATGCAGGACTGTTTTTGACGTATGTTCCCAAACTTCAAGCATTAGAGGACTTCCTATTATTTGTTTTCTGCCATTGATTGATTAATTGATTGAATTAATTCAGATTATGTTTAAATATCGATTTACACCTTGAGATTTAATTGGAAGCAAATATGTAGGAACGCTTTGAAGGGATTCAATATTTGGCCAGTAGAGGGCGAACAAATCTCATTCTGATCTTGACGGTATCGTATCTGTATTTCTATTTATATTAGATGAATATAACTATAAATATAACCACATGGGTTCCTCTTGTGGGGTTATTTCTTTGCTTTATTTTCTTTTTTTGGGTAATGTTGCAGTAAGCTTTACGTCATGACCAGACATGACAACCAGTATGTGTAACTTGCAATGCATGTGTAAAATTACAACATAAAGCCTGACAAAATATAGTTCAACCAAATATTCTGCGGAAGTGTATATTGTCGTTCGTTCGGTCATACCGATATGATATATTGATATTTATAGATATTTTCTCTGTGAAAACTTCAACCTCATACTGTAGATATTTGAACTAGAATAAGGAAATTCAGATGACCCAGATGTCCCAAACATAAGGCCATGATGACATGATTTGATTGAATGTCGTTACTTTAGAATCATATTTTGTCTTCTTTGAATCAATGCATTGTGCTGTTTTGATATGGAGTCTGTCAGTAGTTTTTGTGCGTTTTTCTTCATTCAATAATTCTTCTCTATGGGCTACATGTCTCATCTCCAGTGTGTGTTTGTGTGATTGGACGCTTAAACACGAAGCTCTGCTCGCCATTGGTCAATCACTTGAGAGGGGCGTGTTACTGTTACTGCCCGGTTGTGTCCGGGTAAGATGGCGTTGGAAGAGCAGTGCTCGGCACCACCTCGATGGCGGTCCATATCTCTGACACACGTAGAATTCGCAGAGGGTACGTTACCTTAACATTTACTCTAACTAATGAACCTTTGCTTACAGTAACACGTTTCGCCATTTTCTGGCAGGACGCGTATTTTCTCGCCATTCAATGCAGACTGCCGTCTATGATATTGCCAAATAGTGAGCAGCTGCACGAGGGTATCGTGAGGGGGAATAAAGCCCGGACTGCTAAATAGTGAGACAGTGACGCATGCGTAGTTGATGGAAATGTCCACAATGAAGGCTAGCCTGTTAGCTCTCTTAATAACGGCTTTGGTGTTTTATCTCATACCTTGCATGCTGTTTGAAAGGTTATACGAAATTCAACAACTCTGTTCAGTAAAATATATGTATAAGTGCGTAGAAAATTAGTAGCTATACCACCTCAAGGAATGTAGCTAACTGTTAGCTAGCTTAGCTGCTTGGCCTGACTGTTAAGTGTAGACTAACCACAGTGCACTGAGTCTGAATTAAGACGATGAAATGATATGTTCCCCTTACTGCTCATTTGACCGTACCAGCTTGTTACTCCCTCAGTAAAACCTTCAAACCATTCGGGTCCACTGTCTGTTTTAAAAGTGTCCCCAAGATCAACATGTCCCTCATCACTACATTACATTACATCATTACTGTGTCCCTCTTTCAGGTGATCTGATGGGACATGTGCTGGCCTACATAACTCTCCTACCCATAGCGATTCTTGTGGGCTTTGTTACACTCATAGTGTTCAAACGGGAGCTGCACACGGTAAGTTGTGAACATGCACACCTTAATCTGAGGGAGTTGACTGCCATCCTCAGTGTGTAAACAGACATGAAATACTTGAAACATTTTGATTAATTTGAAGGTGCAGTTACAGAAACGGGTCATTAATGTGCAAATGACACATATCAGTATAAGTGTTGGGGATGGTAAGGCTTTACAACATCTGGGACATACCGTGTTGATAGGTAACCATGTTTAGACCTTTTCAGAATGTCCACACTCCATGAAATGCCTGTCATTATATTAGACGTGAAGCATTGAGACAGGAGCATTCCACAATATAAAAAAGCACAAACATATACAAACAAAGTTACAGTTTTCCCCTCAGGTCCTGCTCCTAACACTGTTTCTAAACCTTATAAACACAAAGACCTGAGCACACATGAAACTCTCTTGACTATAACTCATCTATAATAATTCTCTTTTTTTTTCTTCATGGTCTGCCTTCACTTTAAAGAACAGTGACATGCAAACTAGTATATATGCATATCAATGTTCACATTGCACTGACCATTCATGTTAGATTGTAGTGGGCGGGATGCGAGTCCTTTCAACATGTGCCAATCTTCAAGTTGAGTGTAGGGATTGGAAGGTTCCTGGTTCGATTCCCGGCTTTTTCTAGGGAGCATGCCAATGTGTCGAGTCAGACACTGAAGCCCTAACGGCTCCTGATGTGCAGGTTGGTGCCTTGCACAGTTTGCCCCTGCCATCAGTGTGTGAATGTGACATCATTGTAAAGCGTGTACAATCCTTTTATCAAGGGGAAATTGGGGATTTAATCAAAATGTCTTCATATTTAATTGACTGTTATGCCTGTTTTTACAGATTTCATTCTTTGGTGGGCTCATCCTGAATGAAGCAGTGAACTGGCTGCTGAAGCACATTCTTAGAGAGCCACGCCCGTGTGCAGGTAAACGGAGAAACACTTCATTGGTCCGTGTGTGTTCGTAGTGTAGTCTGATGTATCTTGTTAAGAGAGACAATGGGCTCACCTTAACTGCTGGCACGGCTGATTGTCCTGACTTGAATCGAAACACTTAAATCCAAAATTAAACAAAAAGTAATAAGAAATGCACTTTTCTGATACTGATATGAAGTTTTGCCATTTTTCTGCAGGGGCCCATTCAACCCTTACCACAGGCTATGGGATGCCCTCCAGTCATTCCCAGCTTATCTGGTTCTTTGTTGTTTACTTCTTTCTTTTCCTTTATTTAAGGTGAGATTCTTTAAGGTGAGGTAACTGTAAAACTCATAACGGTCTTTGGTGGCTGTCACCAAAGAAATGACAAGGCAGAGATAACATTTTATATACAAATTGTTGAACAAACCCCAACAGATTCTGTGTCTCTAATTCTCAATCTTTACATGATGCCGACGCTGCGATGTGCACTCGCGTTGTCCTGCTGGTTCAGAATGCATCAAACGAACAATGCTCGATGTGTGGACCTGCTGTGGAGACACATACTGTCCATCATCCTGCTGGGCGTGGCCTTATCGGTCTCATACAGCCGGTAAGAACTTCTTCCTCTCACATCCTACACATTTATAATAAATATGTTTTAGCAGCATAAGCAAAAAAGATGCGTTCTGTCACCAGTCCTGTTGATTATTGACTTGTTTTATCTAGCACTATATTTGGTGGAGTTAAAGGAGGCTCTGTGAAAATTGCCAGCCTTCCCACATTTCAGTTCACCAGGATGCCACTTAGTCAGTATTCTGACCTTCTGTGTTTGGGGCTTTGTAGCATTTGACAATAACATTGTCATTAAAAGTATCTCACTATCATCAAATGTACAGTTGTGCTGGATTCACATGTTGACAGCAGAAAAATAATTACTCTCCATATGTATTTGCACCAGAACATGACCCGAGAACAACATCCAGTTCGGAAAAATGTTAGAATGTTTTGGCCGCAGGTTCTGCCTGTTGGAGTGGTGTACCGCTCTGACTGTCCTGAGTTATTTATCCGTGTTGTTGTTCTCAGGGTCTACCTGTTGTATCACACCTGGAGCCAGGTTTTCTATGGCGGAGTGGCTGGTATTGTGATCGGAGTAGTCTGGTTCTTCTTGACGCAAGAGGTGCTGACGCCATTATTCCCCAAGATAGCAGCGTGGTAAGGAGTGGTGATTTCATTTTTCTGCGCCCATCTTCCGGGTTATTTATTGATCCCTATTAATTTGTTATTTTGATTTCCTTTGCACAATTCATAGGCCAATATCAGAGTACTTCCTGGTGCGAGACACAAGCCTGATCCCCAACATCTTATGGTTTGAATATACAGTGACCAGATCAGAAGCGAGGTACAATGCTCTTTTGGTTGTATGTCAAAATGTTTATGTTTCAACCTGTTGAATTTATGGCCTGATCCACAATATTTTGTATTCTTCCAGGAACAGACAACGAAAGCTTGGAACAAAACTTCAGTGATCTAAACAGATTATGAAACTGAGAACCACATACATTTTTGCACACACACACACACAAACACACAAACGCTCACTCAAAAAAGAAACACACACTGGAGAACCATTTTTTTGGACAGACCTGGCAAGGAGTTAAAGGCAAACCTTTTACAGGTGGTGAAAGAGTGCCTGGACCTGGCCTGGAGCCTGCAGCCTGAGCAAGTCCGTCCACCCGCCTCTCCTTCTTGTACAGCTTGCCCATATGCTCTCCAATGCATGCAAGACTGTGCAAGAGGCATACTATTTAATGATAGATTAATATATATATTTTAGTTATACGCGCACGCTGACAGTAACAAGTCTATTATAAGAGATTCACAGAGCCAGAGCCAAAAAAAGATTCGATCACCTTTTCAAACCATTTGCTGAGCGTCATTGCAGCATGTATTTAGTGATTTTTTTTTTAATACTTGGGTGGGTAGTTGGCGGGTGTGTGTGTGTGTGTGTGTGTGTGTGTGTGGCTCATATGTTGGCAGATTGGGGAGGGGGTTTGGTTATGGCTAGGTTGGGGCTATATGGAAGTAACCATTTTCCATTGTATGATACGATGAACAATTTCTAAAATTGGTTGTAAAGTGATCAAGAAAATTTGCACTTTGTGTAATTTACAAGTAAAAACAGACTAACACTAAAACTAGTTAAATGTTAAGTCCCTCCCCTCTTTTTACCCATCAATCTGTGCTTTGTGTCTATTATATTATATTATATTAGACTCCAAAGCTGATTTGCAGTGTAAATTTAATGTACTTTCTGTACTATAAAGCAACAAGATAACGGTTTCTGCTCATATCCACATTTGAGGATTATGATATGTAATCCAAGCACAAATTGGTTTCAGTTCTTGAACACATGAACTGAGATGTTTTTAAAACCTCAGCACAGTAGCAATCTGGGACCAGAATTCTGGGAGTCAGTCTTGTTTTTTTTTGTATTCAGTTTCTTATCTTGGTTTTCTGCTGTTGCGGAGAACAGTCTTCTTTTTAACTGCATTTCCGAGATAACATTCCATGTCATTTAGTGAGAAAAGATACAAATTGACCTCTGAGGGGAAATGTTTTTATTTCTGAAGAAAGAAAGAATAAAGCCTCAGGTCAGTTGTAGCATGTGATTATGCTTAATTGCTTACAGTTATGGCAGTTGAAAGCTGTCAAGTGAGGATCTGAAGCAGATTTCAAACTGTCATATCATTAGCTCCACAAAGGGAAGTAGTTCTCTTAGAATTTGATCTTTTTATTATGTGTAACATATATCAGGCTTAATAAAAATGTGTTTATGTACAAAATAGATGGTTCGGGTATCATACTTTAATTACTGTTTCTAGATGTTCATTCATTTGTACAAGTTTGCATACCATTGCTATAGGATCCATTGCATACATACGTTACTAACTGCCTACACACAAATGATCCAAATATAACCCTGTGGTGCACGGTATATTCACACGGGATACACAGGATTCTTGGGGACTTAAAATAGAATAAATTAAACCTGATGGGTCAGAATGGTAAGATACATTTGTGATACTTGGTCATTTGTTCTTCCTAGTTCAGTAATAGTAATACCTTTCTGGTTCTAGGTGAGTGTTGTGATGGGATGTACCAATGTTGCCACTGTCTGCCCTACTTAAATGGCCCATTGCATTTTTGATTCACATTTCATTTCTAACCTTAGTTTTTCCCTAGTATCCACTGGGAATGGGCATGGCCTAGATAAAAGCCCTTAAACTATTGCTGTTCCTCATTCTCTGAGCAGCTGTAAATGAATGAGCAGTGAGCACTTAAATGCACATCCAACTTCATTGGATGTGGCAACATTGGGACAGCAAATCACATTTTTCACACACACACTTTATTGGTTGTATATTGAAGGGATTGGTTATATTTCTGGTCTCCTGAGGTTATAGGCTCTGTATGCGGGCTATGAGTTAAACTGACTATCCACCCTAATCTTAACTCTGACCAGTTATAATTATTATGATTGTATGATTGAGTGATCATGTTTGTGTGCTGCTGTAGTAGAATTGGGATGTAATTTTAGGTGGATTCATGTCCCACAGTTTGAACAATGGAAAGAGTGAATAGAGGACAGAAAAATGTTTTGTCTTTAAAAAATGAAAACGAAAAATAGTAATTGCATGTTACAATAGATTACAATATAATTTTGCAGTTGGAATAAATAATGATAGTTTCCATAGCAATAATATTGTTAAATAAATGAAGAATTGGTCAGCGAGGATATGTAACCTAATTTTCATTTTTATTAACATAGCTGTATGTGATAGATCTTTGTACATTGTTGCATTACATTTTGTAATCACAGAAATAAGTTGTGCACCTTTTGAAACAGTTTAATATACTGTAGGTACAATGAGTTAGTTAATTTGAAATAAAACCCCAATTTAATTAGTTGCAACACTTTCTGCATTGTATTATACTCAATATAGACCAATACAATATGACAAAATGACTTCTTTTTTTCACAACTATATACACTTACAATGTAGTGATCCAGATCACCAAACTTAAATGAATAGGTTCTTTCCTGGATCGTGTCCAACCTGCCCACAAGGCTTTGAAAACAGTTGTGTTTTTTGAGTCATGGTCATCATGGTGATACATACATACATAGGACACATACAAACCAACCAACAAAGGTAAAATAACCTCCTTGGAAAGTGTTTTTTTTTTTCTAAATCACATTTATTTATTTTCAAACCCGCAAGTCTCCCAAGGATGGAGGGAGAAACCAGAGTATATGTGGAAACCCACACTCATTGAAAGAATATTCAAACTCATACATTACACTCAAATACTCTCTACATGACTTCAAACCAAAGCACTTGAGGCATGAGTGCTAATCACGGAGCCTCTGTGCCACCCCTTATCAAGTTCTGATGAATTAAAATGTCACTCGATGTTTAAGATGTTGCAACACACACTGGTAGATGTGGGCTTTGGTAGATGAGCCAGGTCTAGAATTTAAAATCAGGTTTTCCCCCCTGTCCAGCATTCCTGTGTGGGGGGTTCCTGGTGGTGGCCCTTTGTGCCTGAGGGTGTAGACTCTTTTGCTTTGCCTGCCCCAGTTCTTCAGCATAAACACTATTTGCTAAAGGAATGGATTTAGAAGCCCCTGATTTGGTGGCATGTGTACCGGGAGCTAGCCTCTGTTTGACAGGGGAGAGAACACCACCTGTATGCTCCTGCCCACTAGGGCCACTGCGCTGCGCCTCTAATCCCCTTGTTGCCTGACCTGTCCCTTTAGTGGCCTGCACACCAACGCCACTGCGCTGGGTCTCTAACCCCCTTGTCGCCTGACCCAACCCTTTAGTGGCCTGCCCACTCGGGCCACTGCGCTGAGGCTCTAACCCCTTTGTCGCCTGGCCAGTCCCTTTAGTGGTCTGCCCACTAGGGCCACTGCGCTGGGTTTCTAAACCCCTTGTCGCCTGACTCGTCCCTTTCGTGGCCTGACCACTAGGGCCACTGCGCTGGGTCTCTAACCCTCTTGTCATCTGACCCGTCCCTTTCGTGGCCTGCCCACTTGGGCCACTGCGCTGGGTCTCTAATCCCCTTGTTGCCTGACCCGTCCCTTTAGTGGCTTGCCAACCCAAGCCACTACGCTGCGTCTCTAACCCCCTTGTCGCCTGACTCATCCCTTTAGTGGCCTGCCCTCCTGCACCACTGAGCTGGGTCTCTAACCCCCTTGTAACCTGACCTGTCCCTTTAGTGGCCTGCCCAATAGGGCCACTGCGTTGGGTCTCTAACCCCCTTGTTGCCTGACCCGCCCCCTTAGTGGCCAGCCCACTAGGGCCACCTCTCTGGGTCTCTAACATCTTTGTCGCCTGACCTGCCCCTTTCGTGGCAAGTCCACTTGGGACACTGCGCTGTGTCTCTAACACCCTTGTCGCCAGACCTGTGGCTTTAGTGGGTAGCCCACTAGGGACACTGCGTTGTGTCTCTAACACCCTTGCCGCCTGACCTGTCCCTTTAGTGGCCTGCCCAATAGGGCCACTTCGCTGGACCTCTAACCCCCTTGTGGCCTGACCCGTCCCTTTAGTGGCCTGCCCAATAGGGCCACTTCGCTGGGCCTCTAACCCCTTTGTTGTCTGACCTGTCCCTTTAGTGGTCTGCCCACTGAAGCCACTGCGCTGGGTCTCTAAACCCCTTGTCGGCTGACCTGTCCCTTTAGTGGTCTGCCCACTAATGCCACTGCGCTGGGTTGCTAACCCCCGTGATGCCTGACCTGCCCCTTCAGTGGCCTGCCCAGTAAAAACACTGTGCTGGGTCTCTAATCCTCTTGTTGCTTGACCTGTCCCTTTTGTGGCCTGCCCACCAGGGCCACTGCGCTGGGTCTCTAGCCCCCTTGTCACCTGACTTGTCCCTTTAGTGGCCTGACCTCTTAAGCCCTTCTGTGTGATTGGTACAGGGGCAACCGCACAATCAGCACATTCTTCCATAGGTGGGAATACAGGTTTGATTAAACATGTAACACATACTCCATCACTACACACAGGTTTGCGGTGGTAGGTACTATGTTTCTGTCCACCATGGGTAAGGGCAGTTTCGGCTCTCTTCAATTTGTCAGCAGGAGGTGGTAACCATAAGTTGCGAGCAGAAGGATCTCTTTTTCCTGTATGCTGCTGACGGGGAGCAGCCACAGAGGGACCACCAACAGGGTGCTTCAAACCTGTTTGTCTCGAAGCTGGTTGGAGTTTTTTCACTGCCCCCTCTTTCTGACTGGGAACACCGGCAATGGTAGCATGGCGCATGACACGTGTCTTTGGTTTGACCACAGGAGGTGATCGCAGTTTAGTAGGAGACAAAGTGTCTTTACTGGCCTTTGAAAGTGATGGTGATGGTGCTGGAAAACTGGACTCTGGCTCTGAAATCTCTTGTTGAAAGTGTTCAGGAACGGTGGCCTCAGTCTGTTTAGGAGATGAAACTCGTGCTGGGGTCAAAAGCGTTCCATCATCTGAATGTGATGAAAACAAAGGTGGCAAAGCATCCGAGTCTGACTCCTCATAAGTTTTGTTCTGCTGGTGGGGTTCAATAAAACGTGGAACACTAGTAGGGAGAAATCCCGGTGAAGATGGTGACTCTGGCTCTGCAGCAGGAGGAGCAACAGGAGGGGGAGATGGTTTTTGTGTTGTACCTGTGTCCTGACTACTTGAAACCCTGGACATAATTAAGCGTCTTCCCTCAACACTGGAAGACAGTGGGGACGTATTGTCAGCACTGGCAGTTGATACTTGACTTGCTGATGCAGATTGTGGCGATGACGTTGAACAGATGGTAGAACGTCTACTATCATGTGTCTCTTTTTTCCTCACTTCCTTCTCATCGCTGCTAACCTCTGAAGCCATCTTGCAGACAGTGGCCTCTATTTCTTTTGGAGATGGAACTTCTGCTGGGGACATAGGGGATCCATCAGTTGGATGTGACGGAAAACAAGGTGGGAAAGCATGCGATTCTGATTCCTCGTCATATTTTTTCTGCTGACAGGGCTCAATAAAAGAGGAAACCTCAGTAGGGGGAAAAGCCAGTGGAGATGATGACTCTGACTCTGCAGTAGGAGCAATGGGAAATGGTGTTGTTGTTGTGCCTGTGTCCTGACTACTTGAAACCCTTGCCTTTATTCTGTGTCTTTCCTCACCACTTGAAGAGTCTAAGGACGTGTTGTCAGCACTTGCAGTTGTTGATGTTGGACGTGGTGATGCAGGTTGTGTTGATAACGTTGGAAAGATAGAACTTCTTCTGTCATGTGTCTCTGTTTTCCTCACTTCCTTCTCATTGCCACTAACCTCTGAAGCCAGCTTGCTGACAGTGGCCTCCATCTCTTTTAGAGATGACAACTGTTCTGGAGTCACAAGGGATCCATCATCTGAACGTGATGGAAAATGAGGTGGCAAAGCATCTGATTCTGATTCCTCCTCGGTTTTGTCCGGCTGACAGGGCTCAATGGAAAAGGAAACACTGGTAGGGGAAAATCCTGAAGGAGATTGTGACTCTGACTCTGCAGCAGGAGGGGGAGATGTTTTTTGTGTTGTGCCTGTGTCCTGGCTACTTAAAACCCTGGACATGATTAAGTGTCTTTCCTCACCACTGGAAGACAGTGAGGACATATTGTCAGCACTTACAGTTGATGCTGGACTTGCTGATGCAGGTTGTTGTGATGGCATTGGAGAGATGATAGAACGTCTCCTGGCACGTGTCTCTTTAGTTTTCCTCAATTCCTTCTCATCACCACTAACCTCTGAAGCCAGCTTGCAGACAGTTGCCTCCATCTCTTTTGGAGATGAAACTTGTGTTGGTGTCATAGGGGATTGATCATCTGAAGTTGATGGAAAACGAGGTGGCAAAGCATCTGATTCTGATTCCTCATCAGTTTTGTTCTGCTTGTGTGGTTCAATGTAATGGGGAACACTAGCAGGAAGAAACCCCGGTGGAGATCGTGACTCTGGCTTTGCAGGACGGGAAGATGTTTTTTGTGTTGAACCTGTGTCCTGATCTCTTGAAACACTGGACATAATTATATGTCTTTCCTCACCGCTGGAAGACAGTGAGGACATATTGTCAGCACTGGCAGTTGATGCTGATTGTGGCGATGATGAGACTTCCTTCTCTTCGCCGCCAATCTCTGAAGCCAGCTTGCAGACAGTGGCCTCCATCTCTTTTGGAGATGAAACTTGTGCCCATCTCATAGAGGATTCATCAGCTGGATGTGATGGAAATCGAGGTGGCAAAACATATGATTCCTCATCGGGGTTGTTTTGCTGACAGTGCTCAATGAAACGGGTGATACTAGAGGGTAAAACACCCAGTGGAGATAATGACTCTGACTCTACAGAAGAGGGAGTAATGGGAGGAGGAGATGTTTTTTGTGTTGTGCCTGTGTCCTGACTACTGGAAACCCTAGACTTAATTCTGCGTCTTTCCTCACTACTGGAAGACTCTGAGGACATATTGTCTGCACTTACAGTTGTTGATGTTGGTTGTGGTGATGCAGGTTGTGTTGATGGAGAGATGATAGGACATATCTTGTTATGTGTCGCTGTTTTCCTCACTTCCCTCTCATCACCAGAAACCTCTGAAGCCTCCCTCTCTTTTGGAGATGGAACCTGTGCTGGGGTCATAGGGTATCCATCATCTAAACATGATGTCAAATGAGGTGGCAAGGTATCTGATTCTGATTCTGATCCCTCGACGGTTTTGTTTGGCTTATGGGGCTCAATGATAGAGGAAATACTAGTAGGGGAAAAACCCGATGTAGATGGTGACTCGCATTCTATTGCAGAAGAAGCAACATGAGGAGGAGATGGTTTTTGTTTTGTGCCTGCGATGTGACTACTTAAAACCCTGGACATAATTTTGTGTCTTTCCTCTGTTTTCACACCACTGGAAGATACTAAGGACATATCATCAGTACTCGCAATTGATGCTGGACTTGGTGATGCAGGCTGTGTTGGTGATGTTGGAGAAATGATAGAGCTCCTCCTGTCACGTGTCTCTGTTTTCCTCACTTCCTTCTCATCACCAGAAGGGTCTGAAGCCAACTTGCTGACAGTAGCCTCCATCTCTTTTGAAGATGGAATTTGTGCTGGTGTTATAGGGGATCCATCATCTGATGAGCGTGATGAAAAACAAGGTGGCAAAACATCCAATTTCTCATCAATTTTGTTCTGCTGACAGGGTTCAATGGAAGAGGAAATACTTGTGGGGGAAACTCCCGGTGGAGATGATGACTCTGACTCTGCTGCAGGAGGAGCAACAGTAGGAGGGGATGGTTTCTGTTTTGTCTCTGTGGTCTTACTACTTGGAACCCTATAGTAAATTCTACGTCCTTTGACTATTTTCACACTACTGGAAGACACTGTGGACATTTTGTCTGAAGTTTGAGTTGGAACTCGTGCCTCATTTTTTGATTCCTCGTCAGTTTTGTTCTGCTGACGGGGATCAATGAAAGAGGAGACGCTCGTAGAGGGTTTCGCCTCTGCAGAAGAAGGAGCAATAGGAGAAAATGGTTTGCGTTTTATGTGTGTGTCCTGACTACTTAAATACCTGGGCTTATTTCGCCATTCTGTCCCTGTTTTTCCACCACTGGATGACAGTGAGGGCATTTTGTCAGATTTTGCAGTTGATGTGCTTGCTGATACAGGTCGTTTTGGTAATGTTTGAGGGATGATGGTACGTTTCCTGTAATGTGTCTCTGTTTTCTTCACTTTCTTATCACCAGAAGCCTTCATCTCTTTTGATAATGGAGCACGTGCTGTGGTCATACGGGATCCATCATCTGAATGTGGTAGAAAACGAGGTGGAAAAACATCCGATTCTTCATCAGTTTTGTTTTGCTGACAGGGCACAGTTGAAGAGGAAAAACTTGTCGGGGAGAAACATGTTGGAGATGATGATTCAGACTCTGTAGTCGTAGGAGCAAGATGTGGAGGATATGGTTTTCGTTTTGTGCCTGTGTCCTGACTAGTTGAAACTCTGGACTTCATTTTGCGTCCTTTCCCTTTTTTCCCACCACTGGAAGACTCTGAGGATATATTGTCAGCACTGGAAGTCAATGCTGGACTTACTAATGCGGGTTGTGGTGGTGATGTTGAAGAGATGAAAGAACTTCTCCTGTCATGTGTCTCTGTTTTTCTCACTTCCTTCTCATCACCAGATACCTCTGAAGCCAGCTTGCAGACAGTTGCCATCATCTCTTTTGGAGATGAATCTAGTGCTGAAGTCATTGGACATGCATCATCTGAACGTGATGGAAAATGAGGAGGCAAAACATCTGATTCTGATTCCTCATCAGTTTTGTTCTGCTGACAGGGTTCAATGAAAGAGGAAACACTAGAATGGGGAAATCCCGGTTGATATGGTGACTCTGACTCTGTAGGAGCAGTAGGAGGAAAGGGTTTTATATCTATGTCCTTGCTACTTGAAAGCCTGGACTTAATTGTGCGTCTTTCCTTTGTTTTCTCACCATTGGAAGACACTGTGGACATATTGTCATTACTGCCAGTTGACGCTGGACTTGATGATTCAAATTGTGGTGGTGATGTTGGAGAGATGATAGAACTTCTCCTGTAATGTGTCTTTGTTTTCCTCCCTTCCGTCTCATCACCAGACACATCTGAAGCCAGCTGGCAGACAGTTGCCTCCATTTCTTTTGGAGATGGAATTCGTGCTGGGGTTATAGGGGATCCATCATCTGATCTTGATGGAAAAGAAGGTGGTAAAGCATCTGATTCTGATTCCTGCTGACAGGGCTCAATGAAAGGGGAAACGCTAGGGGAAAAAGCCATTGGAGATGGTGACTCTGATTCTGCAAGAGGAGGAAGAAATGGTTTTCGTTTTGTGCCTGTGTCCTGACTGCTCAAAACCATGGACTTAATTCTGTGTCCTTGCCCTGTTTTGCCACTAGTGGAAGACACTGAGGGCATATAGTCAGCACTGGCAGTAGGGGATTTATCATCTGAACACGATGGAAAAGGAGTTGGAATAACAGCTGATAACTCTGAAGCAGGAGGAGCAACTGGAGGAGGAGGTTGTTTTACGTTTGTGCCAGTGTACTGTCTACTTGAAACTGACAAGCACACTGTGAGTTTGTCCTGCTGACAAGATTCAGTGTAAGGGGAGAAAGCTGTTTGAAATGCTGACCCTGCAGCAGAAGGATCACTGGACGGTGGTACCGTTGTAGAGGCAGTAGGAGATCTATTGATTAAAAAATTGTGAGTGGCCTCTTTCAATTGTTGAAATGGTAGTTTAAGTGATTCTTTTACAAACTTGACCTCTAGGAAAAAAGAAAAGAAAAATGTTATCAGACATATTTTTGTAAATAAAACAATCAGTATTAAACATTAATGTAAGAAACACCCGGACAGTATTGCACTTTATCAGTTTATCCCTTGCATATGTGTTCACTGGGTGTAGCTCTCCATAACTTGGAATTGATTGATGTTTGTGTCAGACCACAGAGCAGCGTTTTTTAATGCTCTGCCCCATTCAAGTCCTCTGTTCCTATGAGATCCAGTGTTTTTAATGGTCTTCTAGGGCTTTTTGTGAGGCTTTTGTAGCCAGTTCTTATCCGTGTCCTTCTGAGCAGCATCTTAACATTGATGATGGACAATTTTAACATCCAAGCTCACTTTTGGTGTTCCGCAAATGTCAATCCTTGGCCCTTAAATATGTTCAATTTGTATGCTCCTCCTCATGACATTCATAAGAATAACATCCAATTCCAGTGTTATGCAGATGTCACACAGCTTTACGTTGTACTTAAAACCTCCAACTTCAGTTGTCTAGCCTCTCTTAAGGCTCGCCAGGCCATTATAGTCTAGGATGTCCCAGAACTTCCTTCAACAAAATGCAGATAAATTTGAGATTCTGGTCGGCCCGCTTACTTCCAAGGTTTTGTCTCTGTGTCAGCTAATGAAATCGCTTGCAAAAAACTGGGTGTTTTGTTTGATTTTGTGTTGGTGCTGAAGTAAAGAGAGTGGTTCAATCATGCACCTGGCTTCCTCGCTGCTGTCCTAATCCCATTTGTGCCAGGGACCTGTGGTCCTTTGATATTGCTACTACTGGTTGTGCCCAATCTAGGTGTTACCAAGGGTGACAGGGTTTTTGCCATCAATGCCCCTAGACCTTTGAACTGCCTGTCAGAGGACCTTAGGTTAGGTAACTCTGTAACTTTAATATTTTTTTTAAACCGATCTGTATAAAAATGTGTTTTTTCATTCTCATACTTACGCTTATTGCTTTTTTAACTTTTATTTCACTTTGTGTACAAGAGTCTTGTAACATTGTTAAGAAAGGTGCTACACAAATAGTGTTTATTATTCTTATTACATTAAATCAAGCTGATTAACAAAGACCAGCCGAGGATGATGCATCCTATTACCTACCTACACCCTATGAACTCATACACATATTGACAAAAAAACAAAATAGAATAACACAATAAAATATTTACCCCATTCCTCTTCGAATCGAAAAAATAGATCCTTGCAATCTGTATACTCTTCATGAAGTTCCCCAAACTCAAACAATTCATCCATATAATCCTTTAGAAATGTGCGGAAATTGTTTGGCACTTCTAAGAGTGCTGCTCTAGCTATACACTCCAGAAAACTCTTCAATCCATATGGATAGACGGTGATATCGGTGATTGGCTCCATGTCTGTTCTTCAATGAAGTCTGAGGGCGACTATATGTATTTATGTATATATTTATGCTTTAAGTGATACTTCATCATGAACTCATGGATTCATCATCAGATTTACCTGAGGTCAATCAAGTATTTATCCATGATGTCATCATCCAAAAAGGAAACGTCTCTCTAGCCCGTCCCCACCCCCTTCTCTCTCTCTCGCTCTCCCTCGCTCTCTCGTCTTTCTCGCTCTCTCTTGCGCTCTCTCTCTCTATCACCTTCACGTAGAACAGCTGAAAACGCTGTTCGGTCTGGATTAGAGACCAAAATCTCAGCCTGCCATCCACCAACCACAAAACTTTCCCCATAGAAAAACGTAATCGTGCTGCAGTGTCAAGCGTGCCAGTGACGTCAGAGAGTGGTGCAGGAAGATGGAAGACAATAACGAAGAGAGAATCAGACAACAGCACGACTAAGGCAATGAAACGGTAGGGCGGATTAATGCTGCTATGCATTTTGTAGATATTGTATTCATCGCAGGAGGTGAAATATCGGGGCTTTTAGAGATAAAACGCCCAATTAATGTACGTAAACAAGCCAACGAAGATGCTGCGTAAGATGGTTTTCTGCAATAATAAAACATTATCAAAGCTTGACTCTTATGTTTGAAGGTAAATATATCACGGTTCCGATCCGAGTCATAATATGCATATGCGTTAATTCAGTATGAATGGTGTGCCGCACTAAACAGTTCAGCTTTACTGCTTAATCAACCGACGCGATAATGCACAATTTTATGTTATGCATTATTTCACAATCTTATATGTGCCATGTATTGTGTTTGAAGTGTGTCTTGTGTGTTAGCAGGTATGATGACAGGCAGACACAGGCGGCCTGATCAGACAGGATGGGGCTCAGGCTTGTTGATAAGGTAAGACGAGCCAAACATACCAGGGGTGTGGCGAGTAGACCGTCGCACTATCATCATGGCTGATAGTATTTCTTTCTTTCTTCCTTTAAATCCTTACTTTAAAGTAGTAATAACAGAATGTTGAAAATGGTACACAAGTAAAACACTGCTTTCAAACCTCTTAAAAACATGTTTAGTAGTAACAAATGAATAAAATGCAGATGCCCTTTTCATTTGGCATTGTACTTGCCTAGAACGTTTGTGAAATAATAAAAATCCTGGCAAAAAAACAGCCAAAATTGAGATAAGTAGTAATTCACCAAAAATGCACCCTGTTCTCCCGCGGGGTTAAAAAAAAATTAATCAATCAGGCAATATCCAAAAGGACAATGCTGAATGTTAAGTCATAATTTGCCTATTGGATAAATACAGTACATGTAGTGTATTGAAGTACATCCAATAATGGAGTAGACGTACAATGTGACTCATGTTGGAAATACCCAAATTAGTTAGTGTTACCAGTAGTACAATATGTAAATGAAGTAAATGCACTTAGTGACATTACATTTCTGACCTCCTTTACTGTTATTTACACAGCAGGGACAGCAGAACCAAAGGATGGTGATATTTGGTGCTGTCTTCCTCTTGACGACCCTCCTCATCTTGTACAGCTCCAACACCGGGAACGATGCCGTCTACACGTCCTTCCGTGTTGCAGCACACCGTCACGCTTTAAAGGTCACAGACCTGAAGACATGGGCCGGGAAAGAGGGTTATGTGCCAGTCCGAAACAAGAAGGTGCATTAAGTAGAACAAGAATAGCTGAAATCCACACACGCTGAGAATGTTACTACCACCATTTTTTCCTGTTGTTCAAATGTGTTGTATGCACAGTATCCTCCAGTACATTTCAGACAAAGGGATGGAACCGACAAAGATCTAATACTCCTGAGTTCAGTGCTTGCTCACTGCAATTCAAGAGAGTTTAATCTTCCATCACCTGTGTACAACGGGGAAACTCCCAGGCCTCATTTGTGATGTAGGCTGATGACTTTATGTACACAGAAGTATTGTCTCTTGCAGCTCCTATCCTGCCTCTTGAACTTCCTTTTTCAAAAAGCCTTTCTTTTGTATTTCTATTTCCATTTACATATAACTATTATGCATATTTTACGTACATTTGTGTGTACTGGGCATTTCTTGTAAACCCCCACCTTTAAATCTCATGCTCTTTTCTCTCCAGAATATGAACTTGCACTGTCATTACTGTGCACTAGTGACGAGCTCCAGCCATGTTCTGGGCAGCCGAGCGGGAGAAGAAATCAACAGTGCAGAATGTGTTATTCGAATGAACGATGCCCCCACCTCTGGATATGAAGCCGACGTAGGGAACCGCACCACTGTTAGGGTGGTAGCCCACTCCAGTGTGTTCAGGGTGACCCGGAGGCCGAAGGAGTACCTCAAAGGCACAGGCAGCAATCCTATCATCATTTTCTGGGGACCCCCTAACAAAATCGGGAAGGATGCCAAAGGGACCTTGTACAGAATAATCCAGAAAGTCAGCATGACCTACAATAACCTGTCATGTTTCACAATCACACCGTCCAAGATGAAGAAATTTGACAGCTTGTTTCAGAAGGAGACAGGACGAGATAGGTAGGTATTAAGTGTTTTGTTTGGTGATTTTATTTCTGATAGGAATTAACTCAATATGTTAATATGCTCCATATGCTAATGGACTTGTCCCCTTCCTTTTTCCACAGACAAAAATCACAGTCGTGGCTGAGCACAGGCTGGTTCACTATGGTCATAGCCATTGAAATGTGCGATAACATCAAAGTATACGGGATGGTTCCACCCAATCATTGTGGGTGGGTATAGCAACAATAGCTTGATCTCACTCAGTACAACTATTTTGAAGTCAGTGATTGTTAAGATTATAACATCAATACTTTTCTTTTCCCTAGAAGTAAATCTGGGTCCAAGAAGATGCCCTATCACTACTATAAGCCCAGGGGGTCCGATGAATGCTTAACATATATTCAGAATGAAAGTGGACGAAGAGGAAACCACCATCGCTTCATTACTGAGAAACAGGTGTTTGCACGCTGGGCAAAACTGTACAATATCACCTACACCCATCCAAAGTGGTGAAAAGACTTTGACCACCGATTTCTTAAACCTGTAGAAATGGTGTGGACTGGATTTTATTTGACTGATCCTCCTCAAACAGGTCAACACATGTTTTGATATGTTGGAGCTTTTGTGAATGGCAGCCAGGTGTGTGAGATAGGATCAGTAGAGAAAGAAGCATTTGCAAAGAGATCTCTGAATGTTTTCTCAATCTCAATTTTACGAGGTTCCTGAAATGCTCCTCAAGTATTCCGCATCAAAATGTGACAGTATATCTGTTGTCTTTGTAAATAGACAAATATGAAATTTACGATGTATTTTTACATGTTTGTAATGTTTTTTGTTAATATGTCCTAAAATTGCATGATTCCCGTGTTGAGGGAGATTATATCAACAGGCATATTTAATTAGATATGACTTAGTGGCAAACAAGATACGCATCATCTCAACTACAGATAAACACGTCTGTACAACATGTACAAGAGAATACACGTTATAGTTTGATTCCCATCCAGCAGAGCACGAACTCCAACTTCAATAGAACCTCACAAATGCAATATGTGAACAGATGGTTTAGGTTTTGCAGTGTCAATCACGTGATCATGAGGATGAAACACATGGATTCTTTCAATTTAAGCGTGTTTCACACATTTTAAAGCACTTTACATATACAAAATTTTCTTGATAATGATAATTGGAAACTTGACACAATTTCATTGGCATTGTCAGTTACTATTGTACTATACAGGGCATGTGCAAACATCTGAGAGTTATTTGTATCTTCTCATCAATATACCCCATATCTGCAGAGCTCTCGTAATAGACTGGGATAGTTAAATTAGATTTTCTTGTTATTCTCATTTTATGTTTTCTTAACAGAATATGGAAACAAAACTTGCCTCGTGAACGAAAACCTTTTACCTCAGTGGCATCCCAGACATGCAGCCGAGGTTCTGAATCTATTCTAGAGAATGAATCATGGTTAAGTTGTATTATGGTTACAGTAAAATTTGAATATATCAAGGCCAGAATGGTGTGATTAAGGCGGAAACAGTCTATATGTTAGACAACCTTGCAACAGGAGAGGTTATCCAGTGTGAAGGCACTGTAGTTGATCTTTACATGTGATCAGCCTAACGTGTGTAACATTGAACAGGATAATGTGGACTCATCCGATAGGCTGTTGTGCTCTTTTTCCAACGTAAATGTTACATTAGAGAAAGTAAATCTATCATCAATAAATTGGGCAAAGCAACTAAAGCTAAAGCTAAAAGTTGATCCATGACTTGTTTGTCTGGAAAGATGTGAATCAAAATGAGTGAATGCATGTGGCATGTAATGAAATTAGATTTGGATTACATCAGGAAGTTCTGTGGTTTGTAAAGGCCTAAAGTCGACCTGATATTGAATGTATAAATGTTATTGTGTTTCTGGGGTCTTTATGATCAAAAATGTAACTTGCAAGTACAGTATAACACAATTTCTGTCCATATTGCTTTGCTCTGTCTGCCACTTGTATTCTATATGTGTCCATGCTTTGAAAACATATTACAAGTCAGTGCAAACCTGTGCATGTGTATTAATATACACACACATATCAGTGCCTGTGGCGTCTTTGGGAAACACAGAATGAAAACAAAATGCATGAATCTTGGAAATCAAGCATTTTACTTCAGTCACCTCATCACCATACATTTATAACATAAGGATAATACAGCAAGCAGCAGCAAGTTTTCTGTGTCACAAATTCTGTGGTGAACCATTAGAAACATGTGAAATTGCAGTGGTGATCTTGGTTCTCAAACCCGCCATGGAAATTAAGATGGCCTCCTATGCATGATGGAAATGAGAAACAATGTCAACAACAGACCAGAACACAACAAATCCAAATGATCTACGGACGGTCAGCAAGTATAAAATGATCATCTTATGGTCTAATCAATCATCTTAGCGTAACATCACCTCTGTGCGAATGGTCCTGCTGCCCTGACCCGGGCAGGTGTTGAGGTAAAGGTCAAATAAGAGACTGGGGTCAGTTACATCCAGGTTTTGGTCTGTATCGACGCTGGCCTCCAAACCCTGCAGTCCTCCAAAAACTACCAGAAGGTGCCTTTAAAGTCAAAAGAGACAAAGATGACATTCAAAGTGTAATACTTGTATGAGACTTGTCCGATCTCCTCTCTAATCTTACTGTCGAGGAACCTACTTGAAAGGTGCCAGTGTGGTTTGGTCCAGATCGGTTCCTTTCTCTGATGTGCCGATTGTCAGGTCGTATCCTTCTTTATAAACACTTTCAGTGAAAACGGCACCTGCGTCGACAGACCAGCAGAAAAGGTTGGTGGAAACACACCACGCTAAGTCTTGCTACACTGTGTGTGTGTGTTTACTAAAGCATGAACCTACTGAGACAAGACGCCAGGCGGACGCTGTAACCCCAGTAGAGCCCTCCTTCAGTCCTGGGAACATGGGGAGCCACTACTACTCCTTTATGTACTTTGTTATCTGAGAGTGGAAGAAGACACACACTTGCTTACTGTGACACCTTCAATGACACACATGACCAACACTAAGCAGGTCACAGAGGAATCGACAGAATCACCTTGGCTTTGTGTCTTATCCAGCTTTACTGTGACTCTCAGGCCCGACTGAAGCTGTTTATCAATTCGAGCTTCCTAAAAACAGAAACAGACATAGATAAGTATTTTATTATGACTATATTCTCGAAAAAAAATCAGGCAGATGAATCAATATGCACCTTTCTCATCCCGCAGTTGACTAATGAGCCTTTTCCTTGTTTGGACGGCCGGTCGAGGACGATGCCTTCCCGGTACTCCGATTCCTCGTCTATCCTCATGTGATGAGGGCTGTCTAAAGGATTAAGCAAACCTAAAGGGACAAAGGGGAATGAAGGTAAATGTGTCTTTACTTTGCTTTGATTAAGAAGAATGCAATCTCTGCCTTTGCGTTAATTATTTCAAATTACCTGCATACTGTAAATCTTGATGCTTTGGGAAGAACCACTTGCGCAGATACCTGGTGGTAAAGCAGGCATCATCAATTGACACACAATCATAATTTGATGAAATAAGCCGATCGCGATTATTCGATTGGGGGGTGAAATGTCTCTTCTTACTGAGGACATTCCAGGTACTGAAGGATTCTGGCGAGCTGAATACAAGCGTGTCCTTTCTTCCCAACACCTTTAAATTCCCCCTCAACACTCCTGCAGGACAAAACCAAAAAGCATATTTGTATTCCTTTTGGTATCTGCTGATGATTTTACTGCCAGAGTTTAAAAATGCAACTTACTTGACATCTTCCCCTTCTTCATCAAACACTATGATCTCATCGATGCAGAACACAACACAGGCACGGGCGATCTGTCCAGCCAGGTATGTACGCAGTTCAGTGGACTGAGCGTTGTCCAAGACAGAACCTGGCAGGGCCACACTCACTGTGTAAAGCCGACCTAAGAGAGAGAAGGTCAACTTTAAAGCATCCCATTCAGGTTAGGAACAGTAAGGTCAGTAAGGTTTTTCAGGAATGACAATGTTACCTTCGTTCTTCTGGGTTTGTTCAAGTTGTGCTCTCTCAGCTTCTGCTTCTTGCTCTTTCTGCTTTTCCAACTCTTTGATCAGCTTGGCCTCCTTCTGTTGCTTCTTAGCCTCCTTTACTATTAATGTAAAAGGCAGCTAGTTACTTGTGGAATTTTAAATAAAGTCAGAGGTTTAATAGAGGGACAATGAGTTACATTTTAAGTAGCTAAAGTAAAACTATGTATCGTTTTAGGATTTTTTTTAATTCAGGAGTTCCGATGATCAAAATGCTTTCTACTCAAATCAACAAGATAGATACTAGTTACAGCCCCAAAAGACACTGAAAGAGCCATTTGATGGTTGTAAACAATGACGATGTTTGTGCAATATAACATGAAATGGGGCAGCACAATGTGTGTATTTTAATCACATGAATTGTGATACAAATTAACTAATTCAACCTTTTTCATAGGTTACACTGCTCTTCTGCGTTTTGCCGCCACCCGCTGGACATCCTGAAGTCCCACGGAAGTAGATATTTCTATGTTGTGTTTGATCGTATTGCCTTAACATCATTAGATTTAACCCTAATATGCAAATGAGCTAAAACCGAACAAACCTAAACAGAAAAGCTCAAAACTTTAACGCATAGAAACATGAATGACACTTTTATATATGTATAAGTGTATAATTATACGCCGTCAGGACGCTGATGATGTCGTAAATTCGTGTCGTCTGTTCGTCATATCTGCGACCGGGCTTGAACATTGGTGGCCACATTTTGACTAACATAAGCCACATAACCCCATGATTAGTCAATTAATATCACTATTTAGCATTTTAATCATACAAAAACCCTGTTACGTCTCAACGGGACGTTTTTAAGCGTAGCACTTAGTTAGTGAGAGGATTCGGAATTACGTCACGTAGGACCGTCGGCTGTTCCGAGTGACCGTGGAAGTAAAGTGGGAAACAACGTGTTCGCCTCCAACAAAGCGTCAAGTTTGACTTGTAATTTGAGTGATAAATGCAACGTTTAGTCTGATTTTACATCTCCAAACTCAACTAAAAACTAGCGATACTGTCACAGTTCCGTGTTGTGTGGTACGTATTCAAACATCCACTAATAAAACGCCAAGACGCACCATTACTTTATTACTTTGTACGAAGAATACATTTTGGAATAGAATAAACACAATCCAGGTTATTAGTAAAGGTTACAGCTCTTATCTCACCTTCTGCCTTCCGTTTCTTCCAGTCCACTCTATCCTCCTGTAACACACACCCAACACCCAAAGTGATTTCTTAATTTAAAAAAACCCCGATACATATCAATGATGATAAACATTCCAATTTCGATTTAACTACACAATGACAAATAATACCTGCGAGGAGACAATTTGGGGTCTTTTACTTGCACTGTCAGACATTTTCAGACGCTACGCGAACCAACACGCTTGTTTTATTTACTTCCAGGTCAGCATCCACATTTCAAAATAAAAGCCTGTTAGGTTCTGAGTTGTAGTTCATAAATCGAATTTGCGTTTGTATGGTTCTTGCTGATCTTTCAAAAAAAAAAAAATTCCCCTAGGACGTCAAGACAATGTCACTTTAAATTTTATTTTCTTCACTTATAACTCCTTTCCTGCCCGATTGCCAAGGTTGATTCTCATGCCTGTAGCAGGGGGAACCCCAGCAGCATTATGACTGTTGGGGAATTTATTTGTCAGATGGTGAATGACGAATTTAAGTCGATCTTTGTTTTTGGTATGGTTTTATTCTGAGAGTGAATGGCACTGGAGTAGATCTGAAGAGCATGAATAACAGACAGTCTATTCAATCAAAACAATCAATCAAATCAATAATTTGGCCTGTATAGAAGGCCTGTATAATTTATTGAGATAATTTTAATTTAATTTTTTCATTTAATATTTTAAAGATAATTTATTTCCAAAAAGATTTCATTTATAAATACCGACGTGTTTAAAGTAAGAGAGGATTCCTAGGATTCTCAGTCAACGTATGAATGATGATGTTAAAGCACACATTTGCTGTTGAGCAAATATCTGACTTCATCACACATAGACATCATGATTACGCCTGATCCAAAATTAGTTTTTAGCCTGGTGAGATTTGGATGGATGAGGAACACAGGACAGCACAGGTCTTTTTGCTGATTTGTCACTTTCCGCCACTCCACTTTCTCAAGATGTCCTCTGCTGCATTCAATGTCAAGTCCTCCTATTAAAGAAAAAGAGCGTGTGTGAGTGTGAAAGGCTGATCAAGCCCGACACCAGGAAACAGCATGTGCACAACAGATGGCGAAATCCTGAATAAATGACATTGTTTAATTAATAAATAATTCCTTGCTTGAGTTTACCTTGACAAAACAGAATCGGATGTATTTGTCAAAGTCTTTGCTGTGCTCTGGACTGTAGAATGCAGAGACTGGGATGGTTGCTAAACCCTGGGGAAAACAAGTCACACATGACAGAAACAATTAAAGAAAAATCAAAAATGTTTTTTTGTGCTCGATCTCTCATTTAAACAGCAGCATGAATTTGTTTACCTTCTCTTTAGCGAGCCACTTCATAAATCTAAAGTCATAGCTTTCGCCCTCAGTGCTCGGATCATTGAAGTCAACATCTGTGAAGAGATAGTTTTGAAACGCTCTGATATAAGACATTTGAGGATGAAGGAAGTCTTATTCCAACACAGCGATCCGTATGAGTGACACCCACCAACAGAGGAGATATCTGCCATCATGAAATAGCCCCCTTCTGGCATGATGGGATGCAAACCCACAGCCTCCAGACACTGAGCCAGCTTCTTTCTCTTAGGGTACAGCATCTCAGGGAGCTGCTGGAAGTAGCTCTCTGGAGTTCCGAACAGCTCATATTCTCTCTCGAATCCACAAGCCACTGCCTCCTGTTGCACACAGGAATCAACCCATAGCTCAAAAAGCTCAGATTTCCCTTTTTAAATGCTTAAGTAGCTTTAAAGTTACAAATCCATCACTTTTCCATTTTACGGTATAAGAGTGGAAGTCATGAAAGATTGAGACCCACGCTGACACCTCAGAAAATAGAATGTTATATGATAATTCAGATTTCAGAAGACAGAATACTTGATGTTATTGATCTTGAAAGCATTGTGTGTTCACCTGGGCGGCTGTTGCACAGTGATAAACAGTGTTCTGATGCAGAGTCTGCAGGTGTTTGGTGATGTGATCACTGCTTATTGCCCAGCCAACCTGAGAACACACACAAGTTAGAATGAACAATGTGTCATATAAACTGTGAATGTTCTTAACATGGCGGTTGCAGTGTGTTTTTACCTTCCAGCCAGTAGCGCTGAAGGTCTTTCCAGCGCTGCCAATAGTGATCGTTCTTTCCCACATTCCAGGAAGACTGGCTGTGAATCGCAATCGCAACAAATGGAGTAAACACCACGGCTCCATGCATTGATTTGTGCATTCAGCTGAACTCTGGCTGTGTCTCACCGATCTTCACATGCTTGGCTTCGTCATAGGTCAGCCACTCGTACACCTCGTCACTGATGCACAGCACATCATGCTTGATACACAGATCAGCAATCATTTGGAGCTCTTCCATCTTATAAACCTGTAATGGACATAGAGTAGATGCACCTTTTTCACCCAATTAATATGAAATAACACAGCGTGATACAAAGCATTCTACACTAATAAAATGTGGTTGAGCAACCTTTCCCCATTACTAATAAACGTCTTACCTTGCCTAAAGGGTTGTTGGGAGTGTTAATAACAATGGCTTTTGTATTTGGAGTAAATTTGCTTTCCAGTTCCTTGGCAGAAAGAACCCAGTCCCCACTTGTCAGAGCCTTGTTGGACTCAACTCTCTGAAATGAACCCAACAAAAAAGTTTAACAAAGGTTACAAAGTTAATATAAAAAGCAAGAGCATGCAGCACTCACAGGCCTTAGAGGTACAAACACAGCCTTTCCTCTTGCCATCTTCACCATTGGTAGGTAGCAGTCAAAGAACGGCTCGATAATTATGACCTGGAAAACAAATTAATGATGAAAAACAGTTGCTTCTCTGTACATATTCCAGTTCTAAATGTACCCCCCCCCCCCCCCCCCCCCCCCCCCCCATGCTTCCTGAAGCTCCTCCCATAAGCGGCTAGATGGAAATTTTGTGAATGATATACTGCCGAGCTGCTCCCATAAGGGCTTGATTATGGATTATGTTGAGATCCTGTGACCACGCTGGCCATTACACACAGAATATCAGCTGCCTGCTTCTGCCCTAAACAGGTATTGCATCATTTGCAGCAGCCTTCCTTGTTTAAGAGTATTTTTATCATATACACATTTTCAATATTACCAGCACCAAAGCTCCCTCGGACCATCTCATTCCCTCCACCATGCATGACAGTTGGCATGTGATCCAAACAACTCAATCTTCAGTCCATAACACTTTTCATCATCATCATCATCACCACGGTCCAACTTTCTGCCAACTATTTTGTCTTGACCCGAGCTGGTTTGATTCTCTTACCTCATCGCCTTCATCGATCAGTGCCTGAATCGTGCAAAAGAGTGCTTGGTAAGCTCCAACTGTGACGAGGACGTTGTTAAAAGGGTTAATCTCATGGCCCACGACTCTACTGAAGAATTTAGCCAGATTATTGACAAGACGGGGGTGACCCTGTAGAAAGAGATCAAAATAAGAAAACAAGGTGACTCTTGTTGCCTTAAACTAACTAACTAACTAACTAACAGGAATTTCTGAGGAAACCCCTCTCATTCTCTCATTACTGTTCTTCCACACAGAAAACTGGTCAGAGTCTTTTATGCCTACTTACATAACCTCGGGTATACTGGTGCATTGAGGTTCCTCCACTCACAGCTTTGCAGAAAGCTTCCTGCATGTACTTTGGAGGGGGGAAGTCTGGAAACCCTTGTCCAAGATTTACTACTTTGTAGTCCAAAGCAATCTGTGTGAGTTCAACCCTGTTGATAAGAAATCCTCAAACTCTAAAACTGGTTTATCAATACATTTGTATGTACTGTATGTATGTATGTATGTATGTATGTATGTATGTATGTATGTATGTATATATATATGTATGTAGATAGATACTTTATTCATCATATAATGTACAAGAAAGTGGACTGGCAGCTGGAGAGTTGCCAGTTTGCCACCAGGGCACCGAACCCCCAACACTGCTCCACGGGCGCCGTATCATGGCTGCCCTGCGCAGACCCCTCTGTTAAGCATGTGTGTGTGTAAGAGGGGCACGTAAGACACATTTCAGATTGCCGGGTTTGCATGGTGACGTTTTCGCAGGTGTGTTTTTCTATCTCTCTATCTCTATGCATGTTGAATGTACTGTCAGTCTATCAGACCTTCTATTTTTACTTACCAAACGTTTTTGTCGACGCCTTCTGTTCTGCGGGCATTAAGTCTTCGTGCCATGCCGATCTGATATGAAACGATGCGTTCAGGTTCGCCTCGTTCCTATAAGCAAACTTTCAGTTCAACATACACTCACCTTCGGATCAAACCTTGCAATAGATCTCTGCCCGATTACAAGTGACTCATTGCTGTCAAACTTTGAAAGTAGCAGTTACATCTCGCTAAACATAAAAGCAAATAGCTTTGTTTAAAGACAGGTTTTTAGTTTTGGTTTTGGTTTGTACCTTCGCTTCAAGCCAGTCAAGCTTGTTCTTCTGTTGTTGTTCGTATCAGCGGTAGGCTGCACACAAGCCAGTCAATCGACGTCGAAGGTAGAAGATTGACGGCTGTCTCCACCCCAGATTCGACAAGCGAGAGGGCAGTGTGGAGGTTTGGAGCCAATAGGGAAGAAGTAGGCGGAACCCTCCCCGGAAGTGAACGAGATTTACGAATAGTTTATATATTATCAGGGTTATGGTGACACGTGATATCGATCATCAATCGATCACAATAACATAATGTACCTGATGTCCAATCCCTGGCGCTGAGCTCTCCAGTGAGCATTTTCCAACAGTGCAAGATGATCAGAAATGACAACAAAGGTAGTATTTCAGAGAAAGAAAGAAAGAAAGAAAGAAAGAAAGAAAGTTATTTTCTCACCTGCAAGGTGAATGTTTCCAAAGTGACATCATCCCACTCACAACAAGGGCAATTTAGTTACTTGGGAGGTGGATTGATCCATCCAAAAAAGGAGCCACCAAGAAATTAATCAATCAAGTGACTGAATAAATAATCAAAAAGGATTTTAGTGATTCAAGACTCATCTTGGTCGTTTCTCAGATAAATATGTAAGCCAAAGCAAGTACCAGCAGTCCCCAGGTAAGAATGAAATACATTTTTTTGATTAACAATGAATTAATTAAAATGTTCAATGTTGATACAGTGTGCTAGCTAGTGTGAAACACTGTGTGTATGATACACACCACCAGTGTGTGAATGTGAGGTGTGTCAAGCTTTTCATTTTTTCCCTACATATCAGGAGAAACTGTGTGGAGAAAAAGTGACTGAATAAATGATCAAATCATATCACAGATAAATGTCAGCCAAAGCAAGTACAGGCAGTCCCCAGGTTAACAATAATACACCTTTAATTGATTGACAGGAAAATAACCAACAGATTAATCATTAACCAGAAGAATCACTGGAAGAGGGATGAGAGTAAAGTCCATGTTATCTTCAGCCTACATGGCGGCCTTCTTCAAGTCCCCAGGCAGCACTCGACCCTTCTTCCTCGCCCGATCCTTCTTCTTCTCCGTTTTCATATCCTTGCGTTTCTTCAGGTTTTTCCGTCGTTTGTCCTGCCGGTGCTGCATCTTCTCAGCCACATTCTCGCTCCTCTTGTCCCAGCGCTTCTGCCGTTGGCACTGCGTCTTCTCCTTCTTCTTCAGCGAGGCTCTCAGCATGCCCTCGTCGTCTTTGATCTTGATTCCCTCAGCCTTGTACAGCACGTTGGTCCACTTCATCTTCTCCTCCATCTCGCGGGCTTTGTCCTCGTCTTTCTCCCTCAGCTGCTCCAGCTTTGCTTTGCGAGCTTCCACCCGGCTGAGCAGCTGCTTGTAGTTCTTCCCCGTCAGCGGCGTCAGCTGGCCCTTGACACCTTGTTTTTTGTTCTTCTTTTTCTGGACCTTGTCGACATATCCCTCTTCCACAGTCTCCACCTTGTTGAAGACGATGGCCGTCTCATTTCTTTTGCTAGGGGCCGTGGCTGGAAGTGGCTCTTCCTGTTTGATGTCCTGTTCTTGGTTTTGGCTGCTTTTGGCTGCCAGCTGCTTCATTCGAAACTCTTTTTTCTTCCTCTTCTTGCGCTCTCGTTCCAGCTTTCGCTTTTCTCGCTTTGCCTGGACGGCTCCCGACGATGGATCCTTTGGGGGTCCCTGATAAAACAAAAATATCACACAACCAGTTCATTTAAATTGAATTCAGCGTTTCCTATATTTAAATAGTAAATACGAACACACACACTGTCTAACATGATGAGTGAGTGGAGTTTTCAGGACCATCTCTAAGTATTGCATACCTGCCCTCTGGTCTCTTCAATCTTTTCATGTAATCTCCTGCGTAGAACATCTACTGTGGAGAAGCTGGAGATAGCACTTCCACCTTTGGGTGTCTGTGTTGTATTCATGATCTCAGGTTTGGATCCATTCTGTTTTGCTGTGTCTGGGCCTTTCTGTGCTGCTGGAGACGGTCCAGACTTCTGTTGGGGTTTAGGAGCGTTCATCTTCTCATCTGGCCGCTTGTCTTTAAACCGTTTCTTTTTACATTTATTCTTCTTCTTTGGGGGAACACCGTCATTTTTCACCTTAATTTGACCTACACAGAGAGATGATGTTGTTATGCGTGTTATGGAGAAACAGAGATATAGGTATATTAAGACATGACAGGCTGTTGTTGTTGATGATGTTTAGGATGTTTTCAGGTCATTTAGGGTGACATTTCCAATCAGGCAATCACAGGGCAGCAAATATGACAACATTACTCCGACATAGCTACAAAATCAATTATCTAGAGATGCATTACTCTTTTAAACTCTTAATAATTACTTGTGCTAATGATCTAAACGTTTATTTCTCAGACACATTTTGTTTTTGTCTATGTTACACCTACATGCCCAGTGCCATCTTGTTTCAAGAATTAGTAGTTGTAACACGTTTATACTTACCAAACGATCTCTTCCTTGGCTCTTGATCTCGCTGAGCAAAGAGTTTACTGGCGAGTTTCTGCATATAAGCATCCTTAGAGGCGAGATCCATGACGACGACGACTGACGGGTTTTAAATATTAATAATCCAGATTATGACCCACACCAATATCACAATTGACAGGCTTTAAAAAGTATTTCGCATTGTAAACACGTGGGTAAACTCAAGTGAGGGCGGAGAGTCACCGACCCGGAAGGAGTAACAGCAAAAACAGTCCCTCCTTCATGAGAAACTAGCTGGTTATGTAGCCGGAAACTATTTGTCCTTTACTCACGCCACACATTTGTTGTTGAGTTTTTGTTTTAACATGGCCTGTCTGAGATCAATGCTGGCGGCTTTCAGAAAGCAGGTACGTTATTGTCGTGGATGTGAAGCTCGGTGTTCTGTTTTTACGTCACAAATCAACGTCGCTGTGTCTCTTTCGTTTTTACAATTGTACAATTCGTTATAACACGAATTAAATTGTGCGTGTATTTGATATTATATTATTGCAGCCGCATGTCATTCACATCAAGAGGACTCTGATTCTGTCCAGACTGCCACGCGTCAAACGTGAACATGGTAATAAAGGCGCTTTATTCTACACAATCCCGACAGGTGGAAAGAAACACATG
The DNA here is from genome assembly GCF_046128005.1 of Genypterus blacodes. Taxonomy (NCBI): domain Eukaryota; kingdom Metazoa; phylum Chordata; class Actinopteri; order Ophidiiformes; family Ophidiidae; genus Genypterus; species Genypterus blacodes. The sequence goes on along the minus strand of NW_027466890.1, from coordinate 1,403,212 downwards.
ATAATTAACAGTTCATTTATTTAATACAAATGTACGGTTTTAATTTTTGCGATTTCCCATATTTTTCTTAGTTTTTATGAATTAAATATTGTTTTCCTCTACTACGTCTATCTGACAGTTAAGAAAACAAAATTGCCAATACTTCCTACCACTCTGCAAACAGTAAATACTCCCAAAACACTGGATAGTACTTTTGATTTAGATACTTTTGTACATTTTACTGATGAAAGTATTCGTGCATGAACTTAACTTGGATTAGAGCACTTCTTCCTCCATTGTACTCGGATGTGTTGTTCACACTCGGTCCTGTTTATTGTGAATACCCAGGTGGGCTCCTTAACTTTGGGCAACAGGCTCTGTGCTCCACAGCTGCCAGAGCTGAGAAAGGTGAAGACTATCTCCTCAAGTGGCTCCTGCTTCTGATCCCTGCTACCACCTTTGGCCTTGGTACATGGCAGGTAAGAGCCTGTTCACTCTGTTGTCACTTCACAAAACAAATCATGATGATATTAATGACAGTGACTAAGATGTGTTCTGATTTGACAAGATGAAACGCCGTCAGTGGAAATTGCATCTGATTGACGAGCTGCGCAGGCTCACTACTGCTGAACCGATTCCTCTTCCTCTTGAGTAAGTGCATGCAAGAATGTAGAAGGTGCTGCATCCTGGGTGCATGTTCCTACCACACACATCAGAAATTCACACTGAGATGTTATCCATAGTCGACTAGACACACAAGCAAAAGCAAAAAAGCAAGTAAAAAAACAGTGAGATAGTTCATAGTCAATATGATTGTTTTTAAACACTTTGGCCAAATGTATGTGGACACCTGACCATCACATAGTGGCTGGACATCCCATTCTAAAACTATGGGTATTAATAGACTTAATAGACAAGCTCCAAACATCTACCGCTTTTGAAGCAACAAAACAATCTCATTTTGCTGATGGGTATGCATGAAAAATATCCCAGCTGAGACTACAGACACTATATACCTGAGGATTGTGTATATATATATTGTGATTCTAGTCCCCTTGAGCTAAATCACCTGGAGTACAGAAGGGTTCGAGTGCGTGGACATTACGTTCACTCGAAGGAGCTGTATATTCTGCCACGCTCACCAGTCGACCCAGAGAAAGAGGCCAGGGAAGCGGGCAGGCTGACCTCTAGTGGAGAGACTGGCGCAAATGTCATCACCCCATTCTACTGCTCTGATCTCGGGTAAGACACAAGAAAAATCACACCCCGTTGTGCCTTGCCAACACACACTCACCTGAAACAATTGAAAATATTACAAACTGACCTCATCCTGAATCCACTGCTGACTTGTTTTCTGCTGCAGCATCACTATACTTGTGAACAGAGGATACGTCCCTAAACAGAAGATAAGACCAGAGACCAGGATGAAGGGACAGGTTTGTATTTAAAAATGTTACACCAATTGTGTTACCATTCCTGTCACAGACACTACCAATCAATTGACAAACTTCTTTCTAGACAAAGTAGTTGGCTCATATTTCTTTACACCCCATTCTACCTTTCATAATACTAATAATTATTTAATAATAATAATATTCCATTGCAGGCAGAAGGTGAGATGGAAGTGATCGGGGTTGTCAGGCTGACAGAGATACGCAAACCTTTTGTGCCGAGCAATGATGTGGAGAGAAACCGTTGGCATTACCGTGATCTGGAGGCCATGTGCAGCGTCACTGGAGCTGAGCCCATCTTCATAGATGCCGACTTTGGTAAGAATTCACAAACAATGCACCGGCGCTCCTGGCCACAAAATAGTAAAGATTAAATGTACATTGTGACTTATGAGACTCTTGAGGTCTGCAGAAAAGTGAACTCTCGCTTCTGTCCCAAGTAGTGTAAATCAATCTTTCTTCCATTATACAGGGAGCACAATTCCAGGTGGACCAATAGGTGGACAGACCAGAGTCACACTGAGGAATGAACACATGCAGTATATAATAACATGGTAGGGGTGATATACAAGTCAAAATGTCAAGGTAGTTATCCTGCATTTGTGAAGTACTAATCGCCATCTTGTGTTTGTAGGTACGGCCTGTGTGCAGCAACGTCCTACATGTGGTATGCTAAATTCATCAAGAAGATTCCACTGTGAAACCAATAGAAGAGATTTTCTCATCAGAAATGTTTCACTTCTGATGAAACGAACAACCAAACATTCATTGATACATATGTAAATAGATGTAGACTCTCAATAAACATGAATATCAGAATCACAGTTTTTGGATTGCTACATTTCTCATACACAACATATTGACATATCCCATAAGGTATTGTGGATTTCTAGAGCTGGAAGCGCTGTGGTTTACACTGAATTGTAGATGCAAATTAATTCTTACAAGTAGTGAAATGGAGATCACCTGAGTGCAGTTAATGTGTCTGAGATTGTAGTATAAGGACACCTGTGTCTGGAAGGTCCAGTCACTGGTTCATCTGTATTCCTGCTACAATTACAGGATGGAGACAAAGGAACACTCCAAGCAACTCAGAGAGAAGATTGAAATATATAAGACCATGGCTCCAAAAACATCTCCAAGTCACTAAACATCCCCCAGAGTTCATTTAAATCCATCAAGAAATGGAAGGAGTATGGCACTTGTATAAATCTGCCTAGAGCTGGCCGCCTTCACAAACTGAGTGACTGGGCAAGGAGACTGGTGAGGGAGGCCAGCAAGACACCTATGGCCACTCCGAAGGAGTTAAAAGCTTCAGTGGCGAAGATTGGAGATACTGCCCGGTTTGGAGATGTTGCCCGGGTTCTTCTCCAGTCGAGGCTGTATGGGAGAGTGGCAAAGAGAAAGCCACTGTTAAACTCTCAAACTGGAGTTCACCCAAAGGCATGCGTGAGACTCCAAAGTCAATTGGAAGATGGTTCTTTGATCTGATGAGACAATTAAGCTTTTTGGTGAAACTAGTCGCTATGTTTAGCAAACACCAAACAAGCACGGCGGTGGCAGCATCATGCTTCTCAGCAGCGAGCCCTAGGAGGCTTGTAAGGGTAGAGGAAAATGATTGCAGCAAAATGTTGGGAAATCCTGGAGGACAATCTGACTTAAGTCTGCAAGAGAGCTACAATTTCAGAGATTTTCCAGAAAGACAAAGACCCAATGCATGCAGTAAAAGCTTCACAGAAATGGTTTGAAGATAACCATGTCAATGTTCTGGAGTGGCCGAGTCAAAGCCAGACCTCAATCAAAACGAGAATGTGGCTGGACTTGAAAAGAGCTGTTCCCAACAAATCCCCAAGCAACCTCACAGAGCTTGAGCTGTCGCAAGGAAGAATGGAAAACAATTGCAGTGTCCAGACACAAAGGCCTGATTCACTACCATCCACACACTCGGCTTTAGTGGCAGCCACAGGTGCATCTACTAATTTTAAATTAAACAGGGGAATACTCGCACAATCATTTTGCATGTTTTTGATATTGACTTTTCTTTGAAAAACCTTTCACTTTGACATTCACGACGCCATGTAAATTCTTGTCAGAGAAGCCAAGTTATATGGACTGGATGTCATCATAAAAGCAATAAAAAGGGAAAAACATTCAGGTGTGTATTCTTTCTGTGCAGTGCATTTTGTTTGTGTAGCTCATTTTGACTGGTAACTTCGTTTCTTTTATCACAAACATCCCCATCACCCCTTCCAACTCATTTCCCACTCGACACAAACAATTCAACTTGCAGAATACTTCTCCTTGGAACTATTGAAGCTGATTAATATCCAGTTTATTCCGTACAGATTCTCCACTATCACCCAACAATGTTAGGTCACTAGTCTTCAGTTCCATCATTATTTAGTTGTGACAATAAAAACAATGCAACAGACTGTCTCAATAACAAATTTATTTTTAAACAGATTAACCAAGCTTGGTTGCCAATTCCTTGGCCTTTGCCTTCTCCAGCTTGTTGATGCGAGCTGTGGATTTGGGGCCCATGATGCCACCTCCCCAGTGACGACGGATCTGGAAAAATAAGGGTTGAAGGGTTAGATGCTGGTGTCGAGACTCGGCAGATAATTGATAAGAAATTCTGTTATTTCTATAAGAACACTCACCTCCTCGTATCTGTCATTGTAGTTGGTCTTGATGGCTTCCACCAGCTTGGCAAGTGCACCTTTGTCCTCACTAGGAAAATAAATCCAAAGGTTTACCACATTACAGTCCAACAGTTGACCAAATACCCATGTCAAAACCTTTTTTAACAGCATGTGCATTTGAGTAAATCCATAACTGACAAACATACTTGCTAACTCAAACATTTTCCCTGCTCTTTACATTAAATGATTCTGATCGAGTAGTGCAATATCTACACTTGTGTAGATCATCAATTGTCAGGTTGTGGTCTCTGCTCAGGGTTAAAAAGCTCGTGTTTTGATCCACACAGAGGATTCAGGTGAAGAAATTCAAACATCATTGCAGGAGACAACCTTTAAATGAAATACTTAAGATACCAAATAACTTGCACTCTGCCAAAAAAAAGAAAAGCCGTGGCTTTGTTGCCTGGCAGGATCAGTAGCCAATCTGTCACTAACTAAACCAAAGTCTATGGACGACTAAAAACTGAAAAGACAAAATGAGTTGCGCTCATTGGAAGGCTTAATTTCTCGTAAGAGATGGCCGTCAGCCTTTATCTGTTGTGACACGCCATACGAACTTAACTTTACTTGGGGTACAGTGCCCATATTTCAGGTGTACATCAAACTGGAGAATATGTCCATCATGTGTGGCCAGCACTGCTTAGTTTGTGTGTACTTACGGGTTTGTCTGTGTGAACGCAACTGAAGTGCACGTCTTCCTGTGCACCAGTCTGCCGAGCCTGGCCTTGCCCTTGACAATGCAGTATGGGACACCCATCTTGCGGCACAGAGCAGGCAGGAAGACGACCAGCTAGAAAAGAAGAACTTGTTTGAGAAAAGTTCTTTTGGAAAAATGCATCTAAACCACTTTGCTTTCCCCCCCAACATTAGTAGCATAAATTACATGCAGTCAAAACCCGCATCTTTGGGTTGTGGTCACAGCTCAGGGTTAAAAAGCTCGTGTTTTGATCCACACAGAGGATTCAGGTGAAGAAATTCAGACATCATTGCAAGTGACCACTTGCCAAACTTAAATATACAGATTTTCATGCAGCTATGCTTCCAAACAAACCTCAATTGGATCAACATCATGGGCAATCACTACCAGTTGGGCCTTCTTGCTCTCCACCAGGGAGGTGACGGTGTTGACACCTGTAGGGCAGAGGATAAATTTGAACCACTTAATTTCTGATCAGCAAACACCATAAGGAGTACATTAAAAATATGGCCAGTGCTCAGGGTTAAAAAGCTCAAAGAACATCAGCAAATGTCAGGTGATAAATGTAAGGTCATCATTGCATTCAGGCCAAGGAGAATATCATGTGTACACAACATCTGCACTGCAGATGAAGGCACTATAATCCACAACATAAAAATATGACTTACCTGCACGGAGAACAGGGGGCCTCTTGGTGGGGGTATCTCCCTTTCCAGCAGCCTTCTGCTCAGCGCGGGCCATCAGCCTCTGTTTCTTCTCCTGTTTGGTCTCTGGCCTGTATTTGTGAGCCAGCTTGAACAGCTGTGTGGCTAAAGAGGAACATGTACATTACAATCCAAATCAATCGACCAACAGAAATAGAAAGTCAAATGTGATTCAATAATTGCATCAGTGATCTTGGTGGAAGTGTCAGCATTGCTGTTAAGATAGCAAATATTATTTCACATCATTTGCAAAGTAGTAAGGATCAATTTGCTATACTTGGCAGCTTTCTCTCTTATCAATGTGGAAAACGGACACTGTCCATCTTATCTGGGGCTTACCAGTCTGGCGGTCCAGGGCCTGGGTGAACTGGTTGATCGCAGGGGGGACCTTCAGACGCTTGTACAAGATGGAGCGCTGCCTCTGCAGGCGGACGTAACGAGGCCATTTGACAAAACGCGTCAAATCACGCTTGGGCTGAATATCCTGGCCTGTGGAGAAAAAACCCCAATAAGACATGTGTTAATTTGGATAAAAGCATGATGCAATTTTGTCTCTAATCCCAGTGCATCAGCGATCTTGGTGGGTTGTCTGCATTATTATTAAGATAGCAAATATTCTTTACATCATCTGCACCTGGCACGTTACCAAAGCCAAGATTTCCCCAAAACTTACCGATGCCAAAGTTCTTTGGCCTCTTCTCAAACAGGGGGTTCACTACTTTCTTGGCCTCATGTTTCTTGGCCACGGAAGGGGCCGGTGCCACCTTCTTCCCCTTTGCCTTCTTTCCCTTAGGCTGTTGAGAAAGACATTAGGACACATTAGATCAGCCAAACTCTAGTACTACTATCACATTTTTTCCCGGACCGATTCACCAGTGGTGAAAGATTGCCAGCTTGCGGCTGAACACTCAAAAGCATCAGCGCAAATTTATTATTAAGGAAATGCCATAGTCAAATAATTGCACTGTCACTGAATCAACAGATGTGGCATCACATGCGGGATAAATAGCCCAACTGGTCTAAGTTATCTCCAGCACAATATATGCGGAATTAGGAAAATCGAGGCTGGAAATAGAAATGTAGCACTGCGGGGTCGGCTTGTGAATTAGCCTGGATTACACTTCTCCATGCTGGATCATCATGAAAGCATGCCATTCAAACTGACTAGCTTTATTTTGCTACAACCGCGCAAGCTATTGGATCTAATAACCCTACTTTGTAACATAAGTATCTATGAAGTTACTGGCTACTTCTGCGACGCATAACGCGTTCTTACTTTGTAAAGCTGAAGAACTGCACAGGCCCATGACACTGCCTAGAAATACTACTTGACGCCAAGTACCACACTAGACGCCGTTAACCAAAAAAGGTTATATTGCCATTATTACAAACACGAAATTAAGTTGAGGGTTACTCTAAAGTGCAAATCACATTCATAGAACCAGCAAGTATACGCGTAAGTCTCAATAATTCCAGCGTGTCGCCCAACGTTAGCATTAGCATCCCGACATTGCTATTCAGACCGGCTACACCAATGGTCCAACTAAAAATCTAATTATGTCCCAAAAAGCAAGCCATCGACAGTCAATATAGACATAAAATGAAAGAACATTCTTCGTACAAGCGATAAACATAACTTACACCACGATGACATGCATTTCAATCAGGATGCACACAGATACAAGAGCTACAATAAATTCTCTGAGGGAAAAGCTACTGCACCTACCATGTTGGTTCAGTAGAAAAGGACAAGCACAGGATCCTAGGGGGCGTAAATACCGCGAGGCTTGCAGCGTGATTACGTTGACGTGGTTATGCACTGATCCGGGATCAGATATTACAAACACTGATAATACAGCTTTATCGAATAAAAACAACACTAAACCGACCTCCGATCAGGGATAAAATCCAATGTAAAACAGTTTGTACGTCATATTCAGTGGACAGGCGATCAAATAATAGCTTAATAAACATAAGAAGTACGCAACCAAGGACTTCAGTCCACGTCCTTGAATTAAGTACTTGTTTATATTGTCAATGAGTAAATATCACCATAACAGTTATTAGGTAACGCAAATTCATTTCTAGATGCTTTACATGCAATTTATCAATCCACAGACCAACAAGGACACCTGTTCAGTCTGTATGTAGTCATGAAATGGAGAAACTTCCTTTGCTTGATTGTTATATGCCTGTTTCATCTTCCTGATTTGTTTTTGGTGGTAATTGGTAATTGATCCACCAACCACTGTTTTGACGTGGATGAGAATAGTGTTTGTTAGGTCATGGTGACGTAACCGCGTTCTCTCCGCCCCCGGCGCTGCGTCGCGTCGCTCTCGGGATGGAGGGAGGGGGTGGGGGGGTTGTTTGGGATAGTGGGCCGGGGTATCGCGACGCTTTCCCCGGCTGTTCTCTATGTCTAGCCAGCCTCCGATCGTCTGCCTTTCACCCAGAATGACTTGTTTAAAAGGAGAAGAATGACAGATTCAGATTGACATCGAGGCAGCTCTTTATGTTGGTACATACGAGTCTCCCTCACTCGTTATCGCTGCAGCCACAACATGATATCTGAGCATTCGTAGGTAACAAATCAGGCCTTTGTTTTTTGTTTTTTACCACGCACAGCTGTCATATTCTGAGAATGGACGAATGACCCAGCTAGATAGCTACTGTCAAAACACTAGATTTGAAAATGGACCAAAACAATAACATGTGTTTGAGTTATTAGTTTGGAGGTGCAGATGTCTGTGGTCCTAAGTTCTCTGTAGATCGAAGCTAGCGTTAGCCACGACAGCTTGTTATCTCAACTGTTTCTGTATTATAAATACCACCTGTCAAGATAAATAAGAGGTCCCCCCGTGAGAAGAGGCAGCAGCTATGGCTGAACAAGACATTTGTCCCCATCTGGACTCCATAGGAGAGGTGACCAAAGAGGACCTCCTCCAGAAATCGAAGGTGGGTTTTCTGTCTCATCCAGTCGTTTCAAAGCTCTGTGTCAAGTGTCGGTGATTTCCAGTCCAGCTGTGTTTGCCACAGAGACAGTCCGGTGTCCATCAGCACTCAGTGTGATAACACGGACTGGAGTTTTTACTGGAGGCTTTGTTTCTTTGTGTCTATGTCTGCAGTTAACCCTTAAACTACTAACACCGCGTATGCATATATTGCTTTTTTCTTCTCCTGCTGCAGGGAACTTGCCAGTCCTGTGCAGCAGGGGGTGCAAACCTGTGGGCCTGTCTGCAGGTAGGACAGACTCAAATGCTGTTTTATTGGACTTTTGCTGGATAATGCCAAGTGTTGCATTGGAACATGGAGTTACACGTTACAGAGCGGTTCTACTGTACTGTCTGAATAACAATTTGTTTGCTATTATGCCGTGAAGTTCTCTCATAGATGAACACAGAGTATAAGGGTGTTTCACGATGACATGTTGATGAACAGCTGCCATATTGTTATACAGCGACTCACAATGCATCGTCCTACATAGACATTGTTGGAAAAAAAATCAGTATGTGAAATATTTTGGATATTCAGTTTGTGTAATTACAAGAGAAGGTGAAGAAAAATGAGCACAGGACACTTGAGCAACACGACATGAATAAATGCACTTTACAGTATGAGACAAAATCATATTACCAAAAGAAGTTTATAGTGCAGTGCGGTCTCACTGCTGTGTGCTAACCTGTACTTCGCACACCCACATGCTGCCTCCATGGGGGAAGATGTGGATGCATAACTGATTGTAAAAGTCACTATTAGAATAAAGTAAATACATATTAAGGTCCATGTAGGTAACATAGCCACAAGTCGTCATGAAAAGCCAAAAGTCCAAAGCCAAGAATGTGAACTTAATACAAAACATTGAGGCATTAACTGATCCACTACGCTGTAAACTACACTGTTTGCAATCCACAATGGAGGTGCCTAGTTTTCAAATGGGGTCAGGTGACCGCACTAATCACGTCCTATAGTCTGTATTAAACTGCATTCCTTTCTATTACAACATATTTGCAGCAGATATTAAGTACAATTTCAAAGGAGGTGACTGTGCCTCTAAAAACAAAACAATTAAAAAAAATAACTGGCGGTGTGGTAAAAATCCATAAAAACATTGGCGTAGGCTAGTTCCTGTACAAAGCTCCTGCAAGAGAGAAACAAAACAATATGAATCTATGGAATTCTGTCCAGAACACATGAGAATCACTGAGCAGACACACCCTGCTATGCATCAGTTGGTAGCACGCATAGATATTGTGGAACAACATCAAGCACTGCTGGTACTGCAGTGCTTTACACTGTAGAGAAAAGAAATGAAAGACAGCCCTGCTCTTCACTGTAAGGGAATTAACAGTTAATTCTATCAGCAGCATAGCTAGTTGACACACTGCAGGATGAGTCAATTTTTCAGTAACACATTAAGTCTGTCGGTGTGGTTATCTACTTCACTGTTCTGAAATGCAAACATTTATCTGAAGTGTGCCAAAAGCTATGCAGTTAAAAAATTAAAACACACCAAACTTCAATACTAACTTTGGTTATCTAGACAGTTTTCACATTTCAATTGATGGTTATTTGTTCCTTTCAGATTGTGCATATTTGTATAGTTCTGAGATACATGAGGAATATAGGTCACTAAGATTTTCTGCATACGTGCAAACTTGTGCACTAAAGCACAAAAGTAGAGGTTGTGGTTATTATTATTTAGGCTGCACCACAGGAATGAAAAACAGGTACATTTTTAGGGTGAGCTGCACGGAGATAGATTAGATTGCAGTCGAGATTTATGCTGTTATATAATTGAAGATTACCTAGATTAACTACACACACATACATCATTTTTTTCCTTCCTTTTTTCTGGGTGGGCTCACTTACCATATTCACATTTGTTGCCTGTCCAGGGATTTAACTTGTAAAATCAGGCACATGCTCGCTAGTCTCAGCCACTTCTGCTCCCATACACATACAATGCATACATGCAAACTGTAGATACATACACAAATGAAATAAATGTAGAAATGTTTACTGGCATGCCATCTTTTAAGGAATGTATTTCCTGTATAGAACCTAGCCTGATCCAATGTTTCTGCACTGTAGATTGACTGCACATATGTTGGTTGTGGAGAGTCCTACTCTGATCACAGCACCCTGCATGCACAGGTAAAACCTCTTCATGATAAATATTATTATCGTCATGATTATACAAGGCAAGTCAATTCATTTAAAAGTGAAGATCCCATCTATGCATTGACTTTGTGAACATTCCCGCTAGACTAAGAAGCACAACCTGACAGTGAACTTGACGACATTCAGGATCTGGTGTTATGTGTGTGAGCGCGAGGTGTTTTTGGAGCAGAAGCCTGCCCTGTTGCCCTTGCCTGCTGCACATCACCACTGTAAAACCACAGAGCAGGTATGGCTTCACCACCACAAGGGCAGCTCTCATTGATTATCTTCCATCTCTCCCTGCTTGGTGACTTTCAATGAAAACACTACATGTGCAGATAGATTACACGTACAGATGTTATTTCAAACGTACACAGCTTGTTCCTTACATACCTTTTTATTAATAGTCTTCACAAATTATTCTCTCAAGGATGTAGCACATCAGCCAGCAGGCCATCCGTTAAAAGCAGTACCGATTGCTGTTGCTGAGGAAGAAGGTTCAGAGTCAGAGGAGGATGAGCTTAAACCCAGAGGTACAACAACACCACTGTTAACATAATTGGAAGTACTCTTACTATTAGATGACACAGGAGGTGTAGAATATAACTGCACCAATACCTAATAATAGTGATGATAATTATAATTAACCCTGTGTGGAGGAGTCTTCACATTGTGGCTTATTCTAAAAATATGGCTTTGATAATACCCTGTGCTAAAAATGTGATCAATCTGCTTAGTTGAACAACTTAGTGCCTCTTGAGGAACACAAGTTCATTGCTTCTGGTTCCCTCTGTTGTTTGTAGGTTTGACAGGGATGAAAAATATCGGAAACTCCTGCTACATGAATGCAGCCCTTCAAGCTCTGTCCAACTGGTGAGGACACTTCCCCTCTTCACATTTGGCAGGGATACGTGCAACTCACAGTTTCTGCGTTTATTCGTGCTCGAGAATTGATAAACAGTTTGGCTGATGTGATGTTTCCCTTCTTTCCCATCAGTCCACCTCTCACTCAGTTCTTCCTGGACTGCAGCGGATTGGTTCGGACGGATAAGAAGCCGGCTCTGTGCAAGAGCTACCAGAAGCTCATCTCAGAACTCTGGCATAAGAAGCGGTAATCAACACATATTTGTGGCATAGAGATATATATACACATAACCACAATTCATACACGTAATTTAACAGTTATCAGTGATTTATACTGTTTTTCATTATGACCCGCCTCTCCTCCCAGGCCCAGCTATGTCGTCCCTACCACTGTGTCCCATGGCATCAAATTAGTAAACCCCATGTTTCGTGGGTACGCACAGCAGGTAAAGCTCCTTACTACACCGGACACAACGCCACTGCCTGATATTGTTGTGAAAAGATGCGATCCCTTTGTTTTGTCAATATTTCTTAATTATAGAACAATTAATGATTAATGATGTCTATGGGACTAAGTTCAGAATCACCAAGTATGGTTGCACACCCTAATGTGCTGTCTCATTTTTGCCCATTGACACATTTACACACGCACCTCCGTGTATGTTGCCATATTCATGCATCCTTAGTATTTCTTACTTGTTTGTGCTTTGCTACAGGACACTCAGGAGTTCCTGCGCTGTCTGATGGACCAGCTACACGAGGAGCTGAAGGAGCCCCTGACTGAGTGCAGCATGAGTGGCGAGGGGAGTGACGGGGATGAGAGAAGGGATGGAGATCGCTCCCCGTCGGAGGATGAATTCCTCTCCTGCGACTCCGGCTCCAGCAGCGATCGAGGGGAGGGCGGAGGCGCGGCAGACACTGAGCTGCTTGTGCAAGATGAATGCGATGGCACCAGGCCGCGGGCCATCACACCTGGGGGGTTGATCTCGGAGAAGGAGAGGCTGAAGGAAAAAAGGGTGACCGGGTCACCCCTGCATGGCGGCTCGCAAGAGATGGACGAAGATGCTGATGTGGATACCGCAGCAGTCGAGGGGGCTCCTGAGCAGGAGGCAGAAGAGGAGGTGACGTCAACCCAAAACACTGAGGCTCAAAATCAAGAGAACAACCAGACAGCCAATACAGGGCAAGCACAAGGCCAGAGCAACAACACCTCAGGTATAAGAGCCAGCGGCTCTACCAGAGTGTTAGAAAATGGAGTAGTCACTGTAACGTTTGATATTTATGTGGAAAAAGTCACAAGGATAATGTACTTTTTTAGAATGTTCCTTTTTTTGAGCATCTGTTATTCTGCTTTACAGAGCCAGACAATGAAGCCTCTATGGCTCCGCCTCAGTCTACTCACTGTAGTCCTGTGCGAACTCTTCAGGAGTTGCATCCCAAACTCTCCTCCAGCCCCCCTCGCTGCAGCCCTCTTCGCTCTGTAGGGCCCACATACCCGTTTAAAAAAGGTGCGGAAACATCTGGGATTCGATCACTTTTCCATTCTGCACTCGGAGAACCCTCGTCACTGTTGAGTTTGTCCTCTGTAATTCTTCCTCTGTGTCTTCCAGCTCAGCTGCTGCTCAGTGCCAGGAAGAAGAAACAGTCTCACTATCGAAGCGTGATCTCTGACATTTTTGACGGATCTATCCTCAGTCTGGTCCAGTGTTTAACCTGTGATAGGGTGAGCTGTGCTTCACATGTTTGAACACTAGGGGATGCTATTTACAGTCAGAAAACAACATTTTAGTTACTTGCTAAATAATACAGGCAAAATTTCAATGGAATGTTGGATGTGTAGTTATGTCTTATGTTCCTCCCAGGCTAGATTTGTTTAGAAACAACTCTTACCAGAGGGCCATTAATCCAATAGAGATAAGGCGAGTAAAGCAGTCCTCTGGATGTCTGGCAGGTCTCTACGACGGTGGAAACCTTTCAAGACCTCTCCCTCCCTATCCCTGGTAAAGAAGACTTGGCAAAACTCCATTCCTCCATCCATCAGAACCTGCCAGCCAAGACAGGCGTGTGTCCAGACACTTACGGCTCACAGGGGTGGATCTCATACATTATGGACTCCATACGCCGGTCAGTGGACCTTGTTTATCTGACAGGGGGAATTGACAGAACTCTGCATACTTAGCTCAGTATGAAATAAGCAAGAAACCTTTTTCAGTTTCTTAGCCCACATAAGGATAATTTAGCCATCGTCATGATTGCTTTGAGGATACAGACCATAAGGCCCTGTGGTGGATAATGGTTGTGATCGCCTCTCTTTGTGGTTGCATTTGTTTAGGCTTGTAGTGTCGTGTATCCCAACTTGGTTTTGGGGTCCCATGGTAACCTTAGAAGACTGCCTGGCTGCCTTCTTTGCTGCTGATGAGCTGAAAGGTGAAACAAATACTGGGCTCTATAGCAACGTTGTACTGTTCTATCTTAATATGCTAGAACATAAAATTTAAGATTTAATCTAACCAAATGTATGTCTTTCAGGTGACAACATGTACAGCTGCGAGAGATGTAAAAAGTATGTACGGAAAGTCACATTTTCTTAATTTGATGCTGCAATTGTTCAGTTTGTTTGTAATCGTTCAACAATAAGCTAAACGGAGAACACAAATTATCTCGTATTTCATAGATAATTTGTTGAAATATAAATGTACTTACACCGCTCTCTTTTTTTCGTAGGTTGAGGAATGGTGTGAAATTTTGCAAAGTACTTAGACTTCCAGAGGTACAGATGCAAATCTTCTCTCTGTCTCGCGCTTGGTAGAAAACAGGCTTACTTTATGGCTGATGCGTTTGTGTCTAAATGTATTTTGCAGATTCTGTGCATTCACCTGAAGCGTTTCCGGCACGAGGTGATGTATTCCTTCAAGATCAGCAGCCACGTATCCTTTCCGCTCGAGGGCCTGGAGATGCGACCCTTCCTGGCTAAAGAGAGTCCGTCCCAAGTCACCACTTACGACCTGCTGTCAGTCATTTGTCACCACGGCACTGCAGGAAGTACGAGATAACTGAATTACCTTCCAGATACAGGCACATCAGAAATGTTATATCCTTTTTGGTTAATATCTCACCATAATAAGCAAAGACAAGGATATGCTCCCTCTTCTCTAACATTTACCTTGGTTCTCCAGGTGGACACTACATTGCGTACTGTCAGAACGTGATTAACGGCCAGTGGTATGAGTTTGATGACCAGTATGTCACAGAAGTCCACGAAACAGTGGTGCAGAATGCAGAAGCTTATGTGTTGTTCTATAGGTGAGTGCTGGACAAATCTGTGAAAACACCGATGATGATGATTTCTACAGTATACTTTCTTATACTCTGCGATAAATATGCTTTATTATCCTGCTTTTTTTGTTCTCTCGCTGTATGCAGAAAAAGCAGTGAGGAGTCGGTGAGGGAGAGGCAAAGAGTTGTGGCTCTGGCTAATATGAAGGAGCCCAGCCTGTTGGAGTTTTACATCTCCAGAGAATGGCTCAATAAGTTCAACACCTTCACTGAACCGGGCCCCATCAGCAACCACACATTCCTCTGTCAGCATGGAGGTGTGTGTGGTTTAACATCTGTGCATTGCGTAAAAAGGAAAATATGTAGCAATTTCCTAACTCTGTAGTAAAAGATATGGCATATCTGCAGGGAGTTGTTGCTGCTCTGTATTGTGCAACAGTAACTATGCCAAGTGTGCATATTTCAGGCTTCCCTACCGATGTAAGCCACATCTGGTGTGTGTTCTGCTTTGGAACACAACAGTGAATTCAGTCCACTCCCAAATCTCCAAAGTCTTCTCTTCATAATCCCCACAAAGGCCTTTTGGAGGATGATAAATAAATAACCGTTGTATTTGAGATATTTATCTTCTTTACTTGATAGTTATCTTTTGTTTACTTCGCAGTTTTATGTGTTTCTTGCGTTGGAGATGACGTCTTAGCTGCGAGAGTGCTTGATGCTGCTTTTAATGATAAATGTTATCTTATCTGTGTCCAGGGATTCCACCTAATAAATACCACTACATAGATGACCTGGTTGTGATAGTTCCCCAGAATGTTTGGGAGTACCTTTACAACAGGTAAATATGTGACACGCTTTTAGTAACTACTCAGAAACTCATGCATATCAAAATCTTGCCATGATGGTACTTGTAAGCTAAAGGCCGAGTTGAAAGCTGATTGAATAATGCTTCAAATTGTTGCTTAGCTTTAGTATTTTCCACCACAGTCCACAGTCGTTCGTGACCATTGATATGAATATTGATTTTACTGATATGCACTGTGTATAATTGTGATTCTTCATCCTCCATCCCTTGTTAATGGTTCCTCTGCACAGTTTTGGGGGCGGCCCAGCGGTCAACCATCTGTATATGTGCGCCATCTGCCAGGTGGAGATTGAAGCTCTGGCTAAACGGCGAAAAATGGAAATAGACACTTTTATTAAGGTATATGCCTGCATGCAGAATCTTTTAGTGTTTATTTATACCTAGTGCTAGATTTTGAATGATCTGCTTGTTCTTGTTTAAAGCTGAATAAAGAGTTTCAGGCTGAGGAGGCTCCAACAGTGATCCTGTGTATCAGCATGCAGTGGTTCAGAGAGTGGGAGAGCTTTGTTAAGGGCAAAGACAATGGTACGACACAACACCTGCACAAATACCATAGTGCGGTAAAGTCCCGCTTCTTTTCAATGTCAAATATTTTAATACACTACTATGCTTTTCTCAGAGCCACCTGGACCCATTGACAACAGTAAAATTGGTGTTATGAAAGGAGGACACATACAACTTAAACAAGGTGAACCTCAGCAGTAATATGCCGTACATAAAAGCTTGAATGAAGAAGACAGCTGTCTGTCCATGAAAGACGGGGTGAACTAAAAATTTCTCGCTGCCCCTCAGGTGCTGACTATGGTCAGATCTCAGAGGAGACATGGCAGTACCTGTTGGGTATCTATGGTGGAGGCCCTGAGATTGCGGTGAGGCAGACAGTGGCCCCAGCCGATCCTGACAGTCTTCACGGAGAGAGGAAGATCGAGGCAGAGACCCGAGCACTTTGAGATAAGATGAGAGGTTGTAAGCTTTACTCAAGTAAATTCTCTCTCTCTCTCTCTCTCTCTCTCTCTCTCTCTCTCTCTCTCTCTCTCTCTCTCTCTCTCTCTCTCTCTCTGTCTCTGTCTCTGTCTCGTCTCTCTCTCAAATTAAATTTGTGCAATGTCTAACGCTTTACTGGAAGAATTCTCTAATCTTACTGGCCGTAAATTATTTCCACCCACTTTGCTGACGTCAGCTCGTGACCTCATACATACGGTCTTGCCAACAAACACGATAGCTCCACATGTGAGAAAGAATAATGGAGGCCAAACATCCAGTGAATACAAATCTATAAATCTGATGTATGCTGTCTGTGTGCTCCCCAGGGTACTTGACGTCCTTTCCCCTCCTGCCCTTGCAGGAATCTGCGGAATTTGCACCTTGGTGAAGAAGCCTCATGTGAGCACTTTGTAAATGTAGCAGCGTATTGCTCTGAAGGCCCGACAAAAGCAGGCAAAAGGGTACTTGTAACTTTATTATAGATTATTTATTGGAAAGGTCTGATCCTCAATGTTCCAGTGTAAAATTAAGACATGGTGTCACACCTGGAGCACTTTTTCAGTAGCTGTGGTGTTTCAGTAGCCGCTGTAGTGACTAGGTGTCATACTGCTAAGCTGGCTGTGGCAAGCAGACGGCTGGTGTCTCAGACCTAGATGCCGAGAGGAACACAACTATGCTTTGTTTGAGGACTGTACAATTTTCATTGGAGTCAACACCTAAGAGACATTTGAGAACACGCTTGCTATTCTTTTACCTGTTTGTGTAGATACATACCCACAATTGACTTTTTATTTAACAAGTTCAGAAAAAAATGAGAGGTACTGCATTACTCATCCATACTTTTGCACCTTCGACCTTAAATATAAAATATAACTGAGCCCCTCAGGAATGGAAGTTGAAACACTAACCATATTGAACAGAATAACGTGTGCATGCACATGTTTTGAAATACTCTTAATTTGAATTTCAAAGGCTTCACATTGCATGTAACTGCAGCTCCCTTTTTCTTTGAGTTGTCATATTGATATACACAGATTGTTAGATGAATAGATAAGTCAAAGTTAGTAAATGTTAGGAAATGTTGATTAAGCCCTTATCAGTTTATGCCAAAGAATAGTACATCCATAAAAATGTATATGAGCATATACGTAGATACCCTGGTATGAATACATGTAGACGCAGTAGAGGAATAACAACTGACACATTTCTGAAAACTAACTTATTTCAATCATCCCATGAACAGATTAAAAAGTGCAGGGGCTAACTAGAAAGAGGATTATGATGCAGTACATCTGGTGGTGAATTTACTGACAACATTGTGTAACAACATTTTTCGCATTTCACACGCATTGCCTCACATTCATTAGAAGGATTCGGAATCCCAGCCATTGTGCAATTTTCTGGTACTCCATCAACTCAAGAGAGGGCAGTATTATCTGGAAACAGTAATATTGTATTGTGTAACAAATCAAGTATAGGAAGTGTATACAAACAGAAACAACAGGACAATATAGGAAACTGTGTTTGATTATTTGAATAATTAAATAGATTTATTACCTCATAATTTATTGATTTGCATGGGAAATCTTATGAAAATGAAATGAAAATCTTAGAAAGCTGGATAGTTAAGTAGAGGAAGTACACTGAATCTGCACGGTCTCAAAGTTTATAGTAATATTTTCTAATTTAACATAATTCTTTAAATTTTGTCTCCTTATCATGTTTTGTATGAAGTGAAGACTGATGTGTGTGTCATCTCTGAGGATTTCAGACACTTTTTAGCATTGCCACTTTTCAAAAATGTTTAAAGTCAATCCTGTGCATTATTCTTCATTTTTCACTTCCTATTTTAACTCAAAAGAATTTCGAAAAGAGAACACCTGTAGTGATCCATTTTCTTGGCAACCAGTTACCTGTCCGTTAGTTGGTGCTGGCCAATGTTGGCATGTCTGTGATTTTAAATAATTTGTGAGAAAATACTGAGTAGAGACAAAGACACTTTGTCAAAGTGTAGAGACAAAGATACAAAGACACTTTGCCTCTACACTATCTTGCTCTCTGAAATCAAGTTAAAATCTGAAATCTGTTGTGTATTTACCAAATAATGCTGTTCACTTTCAGACATATTGGAAAGGTAAACGTGAGCTGGGGAAATGGCATCATGTGGCAGTAATAAGTGTCATTTTGATCTGCATGGAGATATTTAACATCCATGCAATAGATCTTGATGTTTGCTTGTTGTCTTTTTGTAATTGTTCTTGTCTTTTCAATACAGTTTTTGTGTAACTACATTGGCACAATGAGATCTGAAATGCTGAGGAAAATCACAAATAGCTCCACATTTAATCCAGATGACTACAATGTTTTTGAAATGCAACAACAGAATGATCCTCTTACCAGCAAATTTCACTTCTCTTACGATATCTTGTTGTATTGTGTGTTATTCAGGGGATGATGTCTGAATAGCCTTCATAAAGATGTACAGTCAAAATGTCAAAATTAATGACTGAATATGAGTTTCTTCTTATACTGCAATCTCAGCTCCTTTTCTGTTAATTTGTTAATCAAAGTCCTCGATTAGTGGTTTCCTCAAAAAATGCATCCTCTTCAGATCTTTTCTGTGTTTCTTTTTTACTAATGACCTTACTAATGAGTTGTGTCAGAGGCATTCAGGGGAAGAGACTAGTCGAAAGTCCACACATCTCATCTCTCTCAAGTGCAACAGGGTGTTTTGCAATATTAATGTCTGCAGATCTACTCAGATATTCACAGAAGTGATCCTCAGAAGGGCGGCTGTAACATTCCCCTGGCTATACATTCAGCAAGGCAACCAAAAAGTAACATAAAATACCAGAGAACCCTTGTTTATTTGTTTACACGACCAAGGAGCTATTCATAATTTTTTAAGAGATAATATTGATTTGTCAAATTGTCTTGCAACTGTTTTTGTACTCTTCGTGTTTGTCTTTTTTTCTGTTCAAACATGTCCAGGCAGTATCTACTCAAGAAAATACTTCTTCTATAGGAAAGTGTAGGCTGTGTTTAGCCTATTTCCATTTAATTTTTGGGTTAGTGCAATGAAGAAAAACGAGAAAGGACAGAAATACTGCAATCTGAATTCACTATCAAAGAGGTAAAAACAGCTTCCAGCACAGACGGGGGCAGTACAGCACATTATATTGCAGTTTTAAGAAATGTTGCGTGATAATGTCTTAATTATTCCCACCCCTGAATTGTGACAGCACATAGCCACTTAATATTCCACTGACGGAAATTCAACCATTGCTGTGGTTTGGCAGAATTCATCAATTATACCTGCACTAGCATCAGAAAGCATAAAAGGATGAAACTGACTCGTGATCTTCCTACATTTGCAGTGTGTGTGGCTGTTGTGGTCATGATAATGGTGATGCTTTGAACAACATGGGTCTTCAGTGGTCGATCTCAATTCAGTGGGATCTCTTAGTGTCTAGATATCATGTAAATTACTCATGACTGGTTAAATTATTAAAAGTTGCCTGGTCTTTCACTTGTACTTGTTTTGTCTGTTATTTTTCCTGGCTTGACCTGAGAGCTACAGAAATATGTTACATAAATGACTAGACAAAATGTAAGAGATACATATACAGTATATTGAACATACAGCATGTCATCTACTGGTTATGATCATGTCTGCACAGCAGGCTTAGAATGTTCTGCAACTATTGTACAAATATTTATACATATACATATATATACATGGCATCATGTGGCCATATGTATATATAATATATATAAATATATATTTACATATATTGCTTCATTATCCAGGTTTTCACTTGGCTGTTATTATTGAAATGCAAAGATTAACAAAGATTTCTGCAAATCAGACAAAAGCATATTAGGTATATTTTTCAAATTGTAACTATCCCTTTGAGAAAAAGAGTAAGTCGGCAGCTGTGATGTCATCTCGAGTCCCATGCTTATGCTGAGCTTCATCCAGCAGCCCAGACAAGAGGCAGACAGAGAGGAAAGCACGCTGATAAAAGGATACGATGCACACACTGAGCATCCATGGAGACGGCAGCAATAGCACACTGGACAAGGCAGGTAGGAGCCAAAATATATCTTATTCTGACATACACTGAGGAAGAGAGTGACTTCTCTTTTTCTTCCACGCATAGGTACAGCTGCTCCATCTGCCCCAGTTACCAAAACACTGGCATGTATCCTGCACTGCATGTGTTTGTGTGTGTCTGAGCTTTGATATGATTACAGATCGTATGCGTGGCGGTTACACCCAAGATGGGATATTTACTTGGATGCTCTAAGGATTACATTTAATCAAATACCAGGAATACTGCTGAATAATGGCATATCCTAAGGCGGCGCTCCTACAGGACTTTGATCCTTGTCGACATGACAAAATAATCCAGGAGTGCAGGGGTGTATTAGGTTGGCTGTGGCAGGGATGTCCCCTGCTGTGTCCCCTCACCAAGATGGGATGGGTGTGGCAAGTAACAGCAGCTCACTTGTCCTTCCCACATTGATGATTTATGTGTTTGGCATGCCCTTTTATTGCCTCTGTGTGTGCCAGGGAGCTTTGTAGGATGCTGTGATTTTGACAGAGGGTTACATGTTCTGAGAGGGCAGGTTAAGGACTGTCTTGATGAACTGGAATAATTACCAATTATGCATGGAAAATAAGTGTCATCCTCTCTGTCAAAGGAAAATGTACTGATCTACAGAGCAATAATGTGTGATATATTGACTTTAATAAGCCATCAATTACTGTTGTGGTAAGCTTGGCGTTGAGAGAATGAAACAATTGGAGAGGTATCTGAGTTGAGAGGCTTTTCCTGTGTTCCATAAACCGCACAACCCCAGGAATCACTAGTGTAATCGAGCGTCTGTAAACATACAGCATTAGAACCACACCAACAAGCAGCCAGGCAGCCAAGACATTAGAACCGCCCCCAAAGGTGGTAGAGGGTCTTTGTGTGCCCCATCAGCAATGCATCTGGAGCTGGTGCTCCGTGTGCACCCCACTAGTGGTCTGGAGTCACCAGCATGGCTGGGAGAGAGGGCAAAATACGGCCAGGGCTGCTGGAGGGCTCTATTAGCCCAGCCATGACCATCTAGTAAATCCTCTCCTGTGCCGCTTGTTGTTAAGTGTGAGTCAGCCAGTGAGGCCGCAGTTGGCTGGGTTGTGCAGAGCTGGTCTCGATCCAGAAACATCGATCCGGACTTCTCAGCAGACCAACAGATCCATGGGGTTGATGTATAAATCCCGAAATTGGTGAGCCTGAATTTATGCACAATCTTCTGGCTGCCTTCCTGAATCTCAACCATCTTTTCCCACTTCATATTGGCCATGCCTCCCATCCCCATTTCCAGCTTCATGCTGGTAGGCGCCCATGTCATGGCGAGTTGGCCAGTGGTGCATGGGAAGAGGCCAGGTCCCACTAGGCAGATGGTAGCCTCTGTGTCTACCAGGGCCCGGCAGGGGCAACCATCGAGCTGGCAATCCAAATACAGTCCCTTTGCGCAGTGGTGGCTGACAAGTGTACATTGTTTTTGGAGGGGGAATGAGTTGGAGTGGTGGTCCCCTCACTGGTTGGATGCCGCAGGCTTTTGGTACCAGTCCTCGGCAGTCATCCCCCTCTTCTTCCAACCCTGCCACCCTGGCATTCATTTTCCAAATTACTCGCCGGAGAATGTGCTGGTCATCCCCACCCTACTGTGTTCACACTCCCAGTGTAGGCAGATATTTTGGCAGGTTAAAATAGATGCTTGCCCCAACAGTATGCTACAAGAGCAGAATTTTCCCAAAAAGGATGCTTGGGGACGTTGGCAGATATATGAAACCCTTTTAAAATTATAACCTTCCAAACCATTTCTTTCCTCAGATGGTTGTTATCATTCCTTGATGACAGCCATGACCTCGTACTGAAGACAAGACAAACAACAAAGATGACCAAGACTCATCAAGACAACTGTATGGACACAGGAAGCGATTCATTTGTCAGAGTGAAGCAACACATGCAGCAGCTGTGATTGGGGCCTGTAGTGAGTCTGCGTCCAGCTAAAGTCAAAGCTACAGTATGTGCTGCAGTGATCTGCAGAGGAATGAGTAACCAGATGCATCGTCTCCTGGACTGAGAGCAGACTGGCTGCAGGGAGTGAAACGCACCAAATCTGCTCTTCCCATCTCTCAGTCTTTTTTCCAAGCAGCAACCCTGTAAATATTTACATGGTGTGTCTGAAAGATAGAAAACACGTGGAGGGCCTGATCTGACTCTGTAACCTTTTAGCTGGTGCCCTCAAGGAAGGGCTGGATGTGAGAATGCTATGGTTTGTGGTTGCTGGGAACAAGTTGAAACTCGATCAGTAGTTGTACTTTCTTCTTTGGTAGCTCCCTTCCAATACCATTCTTCTTTCTCTGCTGCAGGCAAAGTCTTTAATTGGAAAAACAAATCCTCAGCATATTTTATGGAAACACTTACTCACTGGCACTGGCATTCACGTGTGCTCACCGTTTCACACTCCAGTAAGGCATAGGCTACTATGCTGAAAACATAAATAATACGGTATAATACAATATTTATTGACAATTTATTGATTATCATCTCAAAAAATGTTTTATGTATAGTTTAGTTATTCTTTAATGAGCTGCAAAACAAAAAACAACAAATCACATTTCTTTCTATTGAAATTCATTAAATCAATACATACGTAAGTGTATTACTAGCATCTGCATGTACATGCCCATTATAGGATACAACTGCTCTGTTTGTTCTCATATGTAAAAGGTGCATATAAGTGTGGCCATAACTCTAAAAACTGTTGCCTATTCTGGTAGGATCCACTAATCGGCCATGGGCTGTGCCATGTGTTCCCAGCTGGTTGATATGTGGAATGTGTCAACGAGTAGGTTTAGCCAGAGGGCTATGGAGCTCGCAACCTACCCACAGGTGCTCCAGGGAGGCTACCACAGAGTGACCGGCCTCCACTACATGTCCTCATTCTCCGATGCGGAAGACTGTTGTGATGATAGCAGCTCAGGGAGCTCCCCCACAATGGACTGGCAAACACAAGGCACTGATGACTGATACTCAACCAGGCCCGCTAAAACCAAAAAAGGCCCAACACCAAAATACAAAGCAACATGGTAATACATATTCACAGACATTGTGTGGATTTCTTTGCAATAAATGTCTTAACTAGAAATTCAACTTGCAAACGACTCTTCTAAGTCGTCTGCAACCTTACATCTATTTACAGGAATTGTAGCGTTGATGCAGGGATATGGCTTGTTTAATTTGATTTTTAAAAAAACAAAGCAAATCGGATCTAAGATAGCTCATCGCCAATCAAATAAAGCCAGTGGAACTTTAATGACATTTTACAGTTGGTTTATTATTGTTTTGTGCACGGACATTCATACATTACTTTGTTATTGACGTTTGCGATGCACACAGCAGTGTAGCCTTTACAACAAGAGGTGGTGTTGTTTCCCCATTTAGTAGAATTTAGTCTGAACCATTTAAAGGACTATACCACTGATATTGTAGGTGTTTTGCTACTCAATTACAACTGAGTCCATTTCTGCATGCTGTGGTGTTTGTGGACAGCCCTTAATTTACATTCATTTCTGTGCAGTATGAAAATCTATTTGCAGGCTTATGAAGCGATGAATGTGAAGTCTGCAATTGTTTTTTGTCAGTTACATTGTTGTTGCTCTTTATCACAGGAAAATGCAGCTTGAAAATAATGAAAGACTTGGGACCTGGGATTTTTATTGTGCTGCATTATAGTCATTGCATTTCAAGTTTCAAGAGTCAAGTGCTTTTCATACAGAATCAAATACAAAACAATGTCTTGTCTCAGAGAAGGAGACTGGGGTTTTGCTCAGATTGTATCAGTAGGTGGTGTGACAGAGACATGATGGTTTGGATTACAAATGGAATGTTATGAGGATTTGAGCAAATTCCAATGTTTTTCAAAAGCTACATACAGCTGCTCTACAGTTAGAGAGGCAGCACTTTCTGAAGAATGAGCTATAATTAAACAAAACACAAAGGTAATACTTTTGTCTGACCTAGTCCAGACCTTCTACATGTATAATCAGAGTCATTTTGGTTTTATGACTTCTATGAGTTCTGCATCATGCCAGAAGTGGCCACCAAGTTTAATAAAAATTGGTTCACAGTTTTTCGACTACTCCTGCTGACAGATAGACAAACTATCATGTAAAAAATTTTTCATAAAAACACTATCCTTCTTCAAAAGGAATCAAGGGATGTAAATGTAGGAAATCCTAACTTTTTTACTCATTCCAGCCGCTCACATACAGTTTCTTGATTGGATCACAGCCTTGATTACCTGTACGTATCCAGTATAAAAACCTATAAACCTGTATCCAACCCTTTACAACAACAACAACAACAACAACAACAACAACGACGACGACGACGACGACAACGACAGCAACAGCAACAGCAACAGCACAGCAACCACCACCACCAACAACAACAACAGCAGGCGCAGCAGCAGTTGTGTTAAGGCGCCCTGACTTCTTTTAATCGAGCCGAGCTGTATCAGTCACAATTAAACGATTAAAGATTCCGGCTCCTCTGTCTCTGAACCGGCGTGATCTGTCTGTCTGTGTGGGTGGGTGGAGGCACCCACAGAACAAAAGTCTGCCCGCGGGACGGACCTCGGTAAATCACGCGCCAAACTCAGCCGGACCCCTCGACTTTTCACTTTCTCCTCGGATAATCGATCAAAGACGAAACAATCGATCCATCATGATCAGAAATGAGGTTTTCTCCTGTTTCGTTTTCTACGGCGTGCTGCTGGTGATGAAGATGTATGTAATCGCGATAGTAACGGGTCAAGTGAGGCTGCGTAAGAAGGTGAGTGACTTTGTGCAGATAAGTGGCAGAGACTGAGAGGCGATTTCTGTGATTGACTTTGTTTTTGTTTGTTTTATTTTGAAAGGCTTTTGCCAACCCCGAGGACGCGATGAGACACGGAGGTTTACAGTATCACAGAGAGGATCCATACGTGGAGAGATGCAGGAGGTGAGGCGGCAGAAAGTTTTTATTCTTATACACTTTATTCCTGTATCATAATAATGATTGTAATACTATTTTAAAATTCGTTGGAACACATTGCAGAGTGTATATAACATTATTACAGTATTCCTATGTGGATGTGTTGTTATTCAGTCACTGTATATCCTATTATATGTAAATATCACAACACTGAAATCTTATGTGCTGAATGTATTGAAGAGATTGTGATTTAGTGAATTTTTGCAGCAGAATAAGTACAAACATGTACAATAGTAGTGATCATATCAGTGCATCCAACCTTTTCTACCTCGTGTGTGTGTGTGTGTGTGTGTGTGTGTGTGTGTGGGCTTTGCTCGTGTTGGCAGCCTTGGCAGCATGGTTGTGCGTGTGACTGTTTTTGTTTTAACTTGTCAGAAAATGAACAGTCAGTGAGGGAAATTTTTGAGTGTTGTTTTCCTACCAGTGAATTCTTTCCTCTTGTTCTTCCGTCAGGCTGACCTAGTCTGGGTCATTGGTTTATGTTCCAGGAAACAAAAATCATCTTTTTTTTGCAAGAATCACAACTGTTTTCTGGGAACGTTTCCTCGAATAATATTGAAAAGTTTGCTTGATGGGTGGGGAAGAAAGAGGAAAAATGTGTGGATCGTAAAATGTATAGTCTGAGCTTGTCCTACAGGGTTGGATGCATGTGACGCACAAAGCAGATATTAAATTGATTTGATCATTCAACATTATTCAGGCATTACTAAGCACACCTTGTTTTACTCACTCAAGGGTGTTGCAACACAACCCCCAAATTCCAATTCTAGTGAAAGTCATAAAGGAAGCGATCATTTCACATAATTTGGAATGGGACACGTTAGGATTCACAACCAGACTATAGACAAGCAGCCAGGAAAGTGAGTCACACTGCTGGCAGAGGCAACGTTCTACTGAAGCAGATGTGAGTGAGTGTGTGTGTGTGTGTGTGTGTGTGTGTGTGTGTGTGTGTGTGTGTGTGTCTGTACACATCTGTAACAACTATCCCGAATTGTGTTCACACTCTCTCAGAGCTCATCTCAACGACATGGAGAACATCTTTCCCTTCCTGTTACTGGGTGCCATTTACTCCTTGATCGGACCTTCACTTCCTGTCGCCCGTCTTCACTTCCTGGCCTTCTCTGTGGCGCGCGTCCTGCACAGTGTAGCGTACCTGTTTGCCCTGCGAGCGCCGGCCCGATCCCTCGCCTACATCGTGGGACAGATACCGTGTTTCTCCATGGCGCTGCAGATTATCCTGGCGGTTGCAGTGTACGCTTAACTTCCCTAAAAGCAGGAAGTGACAGCCACCATGTTGTCGAATCAACAATGTTGATGGTGGTCATGGTTTGTGACCTGCATGGAGATAAGGCAGAGTTTACAAAGCAAGACTATCAGGGAGTGCAATATACGGTGTTGGATTACACCGATGCTGGGTTTTGATGAAAACCCATCAGTATCTTTATTGTTATATTATAATTACAATTTAAAAATGTGACAATTTCTACGTGTCTACCAGTGAAGCTTATTTGAAGTTGCAAATTTGAAATGCAAAATGAAGGTTGTTGCCTGTTTAGTTTAGTTTCCTCTGAAACTTCTGAAAGACATGACCTGATGGAATCAAACAATCACTGATAGACGTTTGCGTTCATTCGTTTAAAGCAGTGTTGCATATTTTCCAGTGTTTACACCGTCCGATTCGCCATCCCAATGATGAATGGACATGGCAGTTATGATCAAGTTGGGAGGATTTGATTCCTTTGTTTATACTCCCTCTCTTGAGTTCAGATTTGTTTGCCTGCTACATTCAACAAAGGCACTGTCGATCTTGGCACGGAGACTCGTGATGGGTCGAGTGCTCAGCAGAGGTTTATTAACACAGCTCCATTGCCACACAAGTTAATGATCCTAACTGTGCCAAGTTCCTTTTAAGGCTGTTGGAAGAAGAAATGAGGCTTCATCTAAAAGTGGAAGAGGGGAGACTTCTGTTGAGGACGTCTGTTCTCCAATGTTTCACTTGTGTTACTGTATTTTTGATGTCAAAAGTATTGTATAGTTAACTTATTATGCATTTTAATATATATAGTGATATTTCATTGACAATAAACTGGTTTACATCCTATTTCATACCTGAATTGTGTCACTGAGTTGTCCTTTGAGTATACAAACATGACATTGTTAATTTGGCCTAAATGTGGGAAGACAGTGAGCTCCAGTGTGCAGTCGAGAGGACCCCGCTTGGTGTTTGAGTGTGTGTGAGTGTGTGTGAGTGAGTGAGAGGTGATCCGTGAAGCTTTCCAGCAGCGAGTTCCAGCATTCCTCTTATGGAAGAGTCTTGTTCACTGCCGCATCCTGAGGGGCCACAAAGGAGACATATAGACACACAGGCGAGCGCTCACTCGCGTGTTCAGCCGACAGAAGTAGGGAGTACCTACCTTAATAGTTCTCCTTTGTGAGATTTGTTCTCCTTTTTTATTAAATTTACTTGTTACTAGTCTCAGATTAAGACTTTAAGACGAACATTAAATTGAATGAAACTGTCTCTGCCTCATGTTAATGCAAGGGATGCAGTACAATTTAGATATAATCATAAGGGCTTCAGGGTTTCATTTAAGCGAAATTACTCCAAAATTGGAAATGAAAGGTTATTCACAAGCTTGCATTTCAAATTTTTAGGAAGTAAGACGTAAGTAAAAACACAGGACATTACTTAGAATGGAGATGTATATCATTGTGGTATATAAGATCACCGCACATGCATAGGGCCAGTTGACCCCCGCAAAGATATTAGATATTATCTTTAGCTCTGACTGACAAAAAAAACAAAAAACATTTTATTTCTCTATCAATACACTCATGCATGGGTTTGTACAGTAATGACAGTAATTTCCCAAAGGATGATGATTGTTGCGAGTGATTTTCTGACTGGCGATGACTAAACTTCAAATGGCGTGTGTTTGTGGTAATGATTCAGCTTTTCGTGTCTACAAGATAAACCTCGAGAGGGAAAAGAAAAAACAGACCCTCAGAAGTTGGGGGAGTTTATTGACACAGGGACTAATCTCTCAATGAAAGGGCTTTAACTCTACATAGGATGTAGGTAAAAGTTATAATAGTATGCCAGTGACAGGGGTGTGGCTAGATCCTGTGTGAGCCTCAGCTGGGTTGCTTGGTCTCAACCTGCCTGTCAGGACAAAGGAAACTAGGTCGCATCCACTCCTTCCTCCTCCTCCTTGCTGATGGTTTGCAGCTTGTGCAAACCATCAGCAACTCTAAGCTTCTGCTTGGGACCCGGAGGGTCGCCGGTTCGAGTCCCTGCTGAGGTGCCCCTGAGCAAGCCACCGAACCCTCAATTGCTCCCCCCTCTGTGATGGTTGTTAATGTAATGTAGTCGCTTTTATAAAAGCGTCTGCTAAATGATCGTAATGTAATGTAATGTAGTGAATGTGTGAAATCTAATATACAGTAAATGCTCAAATAATCACAATAAATTACACCTAAGCCCTATATGTTGTCTTTATATGCAGTCTTGCACAAATAGTCATGTATATTTGGAACAATGTAGGTTATTTCTCTATATGTGTTTAATATATAGGCTCCACATACATATATGAATGCAGTGTAATTCAAATGTGCTACATAAAGAGCATTCAGAAAGTATTCAGAGCTCTCATTTTACTCCAGATAATCCTGAATATTAGTTTTATGTATGACTTCATATTTACATATAGCTGTTACAGGGATGTGTAGGTCTTAGATTTCCATTTTTCAGGTTTTCTCCTGAGAGAAACCACGCTCCAAAATCACATCCAACACTGCAGTTAAGCAAGCTGAAGAAACAGATATTTGTGGGAACATCAGATTTTGCGTCACGTGGAGATGTCTTGTTGTTTTTGTGCGTTTGGTTTTCACAACAACCATTCTGGAGTCTCGTTCAGTTACCTTGTTTTCTTTGCTCTTTCCTGTTGGGAGATCAGTTTATTAGGTAAGAACCGTCTCGTGTTCAATTGGTGCAGGCTCACCTGCATCTCCATTTCAGTAAACAATGATCCAAAAAGGTTTGTATTTCAGTTCAGTTATGGCCGGATTACTGTGAACAGACAAGCAAAGCATTATTGATCTCCACCATGTGGCCGTTGATAGCATTTCCAGCAGTCTTGCCCCTGCCATTACTTTCTCCTGTTACCTGCCAACCTTCATGTCTAATCCTTACCTATTTCTTTCGAGTCAGGGCATCAGTTGAATCCTATTGTATTGTTTGCCAGGCTGAGTGGGTATTTTTGTCACACTGGCCATTTTCTGAAGGTCATACTGTTGGATCTTGATCTGAAAGGCCTGTTACAAGTGAAGTATTTCAGTATCACAATCTAAAAATACTCAAATATCTTGCAAAATAACCAACATGCAAGCAAAAGCATTGAAAGTCTGATAGAAGTAGCGTTGTACAGTTCCGTTTTGCTTTACATTTTTGGAAACTTTAAAGAAATACACACATGTTGGTGTTTGATTATTTTTTGTACTTGCATTTTTGTATAAAAATACTAAATTCTCAGCGGAAAGTCACTTCACTAAAATGGAATCTTTTGTAAAATATCAGTTTATTAAATGAGTACCTAAGTGCAATTCTTGAATGTTTTTCAGGTGTGATGAATAAATATCAGAATCTAATGACAAAAATGGAAATGTAATAGTCCCCCCCAAGTGTTGAAAGTAATTGCAGTACATTTGGGTGTGTCCGTGTGTGTGACGGAGAGTGTGTTCCCATGGTCTAACACAATTCTAAGGGGTCACACACAACGACTTCAAATTCCATAAATATTTATTACATATCAATGAACAGAATCGACTACTTTCACAGCAGTGGTCTACAGCACTTGTTTAAAATAATTGCTGAAATTATAACTACAATCATAATAATAATATAGTTCAGTTTCATTTGAGGCCACATTTTGATACACAAACATTTACAAGTAGTACTTGGCATTAAAAACGATGGCAATACAATATTTTTAAGACACTTGGTGTTTTTTTTGTTCATTTTCCATCATTTTGATATCACAGAGTGGTTCAGCAACAGTCTAAACAGTAAATATTGATTCAACTACAAAAGAAAGAGTGAAAATGGGAGAAAAGGGAGGTAGAAACAAAGAGTACAAGATAGAAACACAGGAGCGAGAAAGAGGAACGATGACAAACTGTTACTGCCGGTCCCACACACACACACACACACACACACACACACACACACACACACACACACACACACACACACACACACACACACACACACACACACACACACACACACTCATTCAGAGTAATAAACGCCAAGTTTAACACCTCCGCCACCTTGTTCATCCCTTTTTAAATGTCTGCTTGTGTTGACGTGTCGCGGTGCTTCACACTGAAACGGGCAACTATAGGGAGAAACAGGAGGAGGAGGACCAAAAAGAGGAAGAGGAGGAGAAAGAGGAGGCACAGCAACGCGTCAGGCTCATGCAAGATCTGAAGGCTGCAGTGTTGCACTACCACCACACAAAGGCGCTATCACGATACTTCACAGCACAGTCCGAACCGTTGCTCCAGAGTTAGTTCTCTGCAGGTCAGTGGAACCTGGACGCTTTGGTTTGGGTAAACACAGTGATACACGGGGCGGATTCATTTTCCGGCAATGGAAATGCAAAGTTGCTGTTTCCAATATTAGTATGATTTGAAAATTTCTACAATACTTTCCTGACCGGAAACGTTTGTGGTCATTTCCTGTCGGAATTTAAATGACTTGTTATGCCTCGTTTATTTGTATGTTGTGGAGTAATAAAGGAGAGAGTTTGTGTGGCAAGACGTGGATGTCAATACCAACAGAAATGCATTGAAACACGTTTTGATAAGTTCTCCACTAAATGTCGATTCGAATTTACTTACCAACTAAAAACGGACCATTTTAGCAAAACTAACTTCTTAATTAAAATTAAATAATTTATAAATCCCATCTGCAAATTAGGACATTTTACATGTTATGTAGATATATGAATATATCAAGTTTTCCAAAAATGCCTTTACTAAACCTTTACTGAAATGTATCCAGTTATGTATTTTGTTTTGCTATTCTTAAGTGTAACTTAGTTAAAGTTTTATTCTATGATCCTACTTTGAGCTGCAGAGAGGCAGTGTCCTTCCTCACAGCATCACATTTACAAGACTTACTGACCTTTCACATCCACCTCCATGTGTCATCTCAGGCTGTGTTTTACTTTATGCTGTTCTGTGTGGTACGAGAGCACACACCTTGTAGGTTTCCGAGAAGCATTTGGTGCAGAAAACACAACACGTGTAGCAAAGGCAAGTCATGCAGGTTTAAGGTAGAGATCATTCTTATGGGGCAAAAGGTTTAGTGCAATGCCACTGTTCAGTGAAAATGAATGTGAGCTGTAGGTGACCAAGTTACAAATGTGGACGACAATCACGCCAACTGCTGGCAGACACCATCAGATAATGGCTGTTTAGACATGGAGTTCAGTGGAGGATGCTGGGAAATGGCACTTGTGGGAGACTTTGCCTCCAGCCCTGTCTACCTGGATACTGGGAATAAGGAGAACAATGAGGACTAATATGTGCAGAGCATAAAACACTTTTTTTTTTTACTAAATAGGGGGATAAAATGTGTTTTTATAATATATCTATAAATATGCATTACAGACATGACAGGCATACATGCCTGTCAGTGCGTATGCATCTTCATGTATAAACAGATGTACACATACATATGCATATATCACACACCATTTGAAAGCGGACTGGAAATAATCACATAATATACAACACATATTAAGCTCTAGAAACTTCAGGAGGGTGTTGTGGGACTTTGTCGTGCCTCGGTGCAGATTTACATTCACTTGTTATTTCAAGGTTGTTGCAGAACTCTGAATAAACCGCAGTATCGTATATAATATCTCCTCTTTGGGTTATTTTCTGCACAAACACCCAACACACAGTAGCTGAGGGACTGCTCACGAAAACAAACACACACGCACAGACGTCTTTGATCTCCCACTGTACACATGTGGTCCAACCAATAGTGAGACGTGAGACATAGTATATAAACACAAGGAGTGAGCCAAATTTCTTTTTAAATGAAGGAAATTAACAAAAAAAACAACAAAGCAAAGTAAAATGGTGACAGTACAGGAGAGGGTGGGCAGAGAGGAAGTGCACAATGAGATTGTCTTCACTTTAGGTCCAGGACATCTTCCTCGAAGGATGTGGAGGAGAGGCCGAAGGCGCTGACCAGGGTCGGGCTCTCGGCTCGCAGCACCACCTTCTCTGGCTCCGTCTCTGAACTGGACGAACAATGCTGCTGGACGTCCTCGTCCGCTTCAGTGGAGTCTAACCTGGTGCGGACAGAAAGATACGATTCACAATATGCAATATACATGAGGCGGGTCGATGTGTGCTGCGGTCGGCGGCGACTGTCGCTCACCTGTCGCTGTTTGTTGACGTCAGCGCTCGTGCTTTGGGATCTTCCTCTGCGTTCTTCTTGCTCATCTTCCTCTGTTTGACTGTTCCACTGTCTGACTTTCCACCCGGCTCCTCTGTTAAGCCTGCAGGATGAGTAGCAGAGTGAGTACTTCCATTTTGGGAGGCAGATGTTGGACTTTTATATCAATAACCCATCAGGAACATCTCCTTCCTTCCCTTGTTTCTCTCTCTCTCTCTTTTTCTTGCTTTCCATCTCTCTCTCTTTCAACACTTTCCTTTTCTCCTTTCCTTCTTTCTTGAGCACTTGTTACTTTTGATATTCAAGTTAAAATTATATACTTTTACTGGAGTACAATTTTAATGGATGACCTTGGAGCATCGCAATACATGAAATACTGTTTAAGAATTTGAGTACTGCCACATATCAGACTGTTTACCGAGCAGCTCCTTCCGTGTGCGGGTGGCTATTTCTTTGATCTCCATGCGTGACAGGGAGAGGGAGTGTGTGGCAGAGGTGAGGGGTGTCGGCATCACAGCGGCGGGGGCCGGGCTCGACATCAACTTGTTGACCAGAGGGGACTTGAGCGGCCTTTCTATACTGCGGCCCACCAGGTTGCACAGCGGGATCTTGAAGATGTGCTTACACACCGACTCACCTGGAAGGAACCAAGAGAGGCGGAAGAGGAGGACGGAAAAAGGAGACAACAGAAGGTGAAGGTTAGGGTGGCAAAGGAGCGGTGATGACATCGAACAAAGAAGCGTGGACATGGGAAACACGTGGGGACATAGAGGCGGAAGAATGTGAGGCGTTTAATGTCGGGAGTTTTCCATGTTTTGTTGAAGAGTATGTGCAATTGCAAGAAAAATGTGTTTCTTGTGATTGGTTACTTATCTCAAGAACGATTCAAGTCCCTGCAAGTTTTAATAGCGTCCAATATTGAACTGGAACCGATAGATGGCTGAAATGCAGGAAATCAATCTGGTAATATGAGATCTTAGCATGTGTGGTTCTTGAGCCAAGGTGCGCAAAATGGCCGGTACGGTCCTTTAAATGATAATGAGCGCAGTTAGAATGACCAGGATGAGCATTATTTCTTATTTTAGAAATGTTTTTAACCGTGAGACTGCGTATGAATCTCTCAAAACACATTTAATATTAATTTGAATCTGGAGGCGGATGCGGCGGATGCAAGAGGAGAGGATGAACATGGAGCAGTCCACATCCTACATTTGCACGCTAAGGAAGGCAAGACAGGGAGATGGAGAGATTCAAATGAAGACACTCCGAAGTGATTGATGGTCCTATTTATTAAAACAGCAGCTTTATCTTGAGATAAATTCATCATCCAGCAGCTATTAGAAATGATATTATATAGTATGACAGGTCGGACGATCTATTATTCTGAATAGATTATAATGAAAGTTTGTTTGCGACAAATTAAATGGATGTGAGTGAGTTTTGGACTCTGCAGTGTCTCAAACCGCAGTGCCAAATTGCACCATGGGGGCGCGGTGTTGCAGCATTGGGCCGCGCCGCTATCTGCTCCCATTCAGACAGGCTGGAATCGTAACATGGATGAGGCTGAATCAATGCTACGGCTAGACTGCGCACAGAGAGGAGCGTCTATCTCAAATGTCAGTGGGCAAGAGGTGAGCAAAGAGCCACAGAGAGAATCCGAGGGTCAGTGCTGATGCTCGACAGGTACACTGTGTTACGCTTGTTACAGTTCCTCTTTCGTTCAGCCCCCCCCCCCCCAACTGCCAGACAGCAGTGGCATTAAAAACCAAACGCAGAAGAAGCATGCAGTTATCTGGACTGTACAATCACATGCGACCGATACATTCCACTTTGGCGTTTCTGAACCGGGGGAAGTCACAGTCATCACAGTCCCGTCACACTGGCCAAAAAATATGAATGAGTATGGGTGTGATTGAAGCACAATGCTGCCGGGGTCCAATTTTCCAAAGCAGAAGGGAGATTTGCCGCAGCTTTTTTGGCGCACCGCGTGGTTTGAGCCAGTGGAGGTACAGTAGGTGGCGACTAGCAGCCACATCAGAAACAGCATCTTGTTCGCATAACTGATGCGATTGTATTAGATAGAAACCCTCCCCGCGGAGCAGATACGGCAGACACACAGGCGGTTAGAGGATGGAATTTTTTGTCAGCGCCCCTTCCACCCCTCTCTTTCTGTCCTTCATCAACCAACCCTCCCCCTCCCCCAGATTGTGGCACCACTGTTTGGACCACCACTTTGGATCGAAGAGAGGGCTGACAAAAGTCTCCATGGCGACAGTGCAATCTGTAAATCATGCTGCGGCAGACGTGTCTTCTCCTTCCCTCTTTTATTTCCCTTTTTCCCTCCTCCTTGCTCATACACAAACACCACACCCCCGCCCCCCCCCCCTCTTGCACTCATGCATACCTTTTTATGCACCACCCGTAAATTGGAAACCCTCAGTGTAGATCGACGTTATCTGCTTTGCCTCACTCTTTACTTTGCATATCACCCCCCCCCCCCCCCCCCCACTCGCATCGCTTTAATTACTGAAGACAGAAGGGGGGATGGGGAAGACATAATGTTCACTTAACATTCAACCAACGTTCAAGTCAACATCCTGCCTTGGAGCAGACAGGGTGATACACTCTGGGAGCATGTGCATGTTAGTGGGGCAGCGTATGAGCATATTCATGAAATGTGGAGGAGTTGTGGGAGAATCCTGCAGTACCTTCAGCATCCTTAGACATGTACAGGGAAAGCTTGGTACCATAGGGGATCCGAATAGAATCTGAACCAGGGATGAAGAAGAGGATTACACAAACGGAACACACACACACGATACATACAGTACATATAGGCGCGCACACACACACACACACACACACACACACACACACACACACTCCCTACACACAGAGTAGTCTCTCCCTGTGAGACAGACTCATGTTATGCTGGTACATTAAAATGAGAAACCTTTCAAAAGAAAATATTACCCCAGCCAGACTAAAAGCATAAAGCCCATCCTCAGCTAATTGCAGCAGTGACAGTCCAGCCGGCTTGGCTGTGAGCCTTAATGGGACCTGTAAATATCAGCTCCCCTCAGGGGAAAGAGGAAAATGCTGCCGTGATGGTGCAGCAGGAGCTACACAACCAGGACATTTAATAAGAGGTCTGCGTATTTCCTTCAAGCCTTGGAATCGAATAATGCATCTCTGAACGAGTGTGCATCCACTACACACATGATCAAAAATAGTCTGAGGAGCAGGCACACCTTCATCGTCCATCAGTGTTTGGGCCTTTGGCTGACACTGAATGACAGAACTATACGTCATTAACAACTTTAACAACAGCTGTGAGCCTGAAATTTGCCCCATGGCAGACAGCTGTATCAATTAGGAAGAGGTCAGCAAGCTGGGGGGGAGGGGAGTCCGGCCTCTGAGTGGTCAAATATACAATAAAAGATGACGGAGGGAGTGAAAGTGGGTTGGCAGGTTAAAGGGAGGGGCAAGTATTGATCCTTAATCATCCTTGAAAGCATTCTCTGCCTCCAAGGACACTTATTGTGTCCCTTGAATGGCGGGGGGAATCAATGCCAAAGCAACAGGTAATCCACCATTACATATAGAATAAACATGTATGTATATATGGTTATGTATGTATATAAAGCTTTATGGATGTCAAGGTCAGTTTTTCCAAAACCACTGTAGTACCACACGGTCACGCGGCCTTGGCAATTAAATGACAAGTTAAAAACGAAGACAATGATAGCAGGCTAAAGTTGGTACATCCTCATGCTACTACTTCTAGTTGGTATTCATATCAAAATGAAACTGTTGGAAACAGAAGAAGAAATCTAAAATATTTTGTCATGAAGTAGTTAAATACGGAAAAATTATCAACACGGTCCTTTGCAGAACAGTAAGGAAACATTGAAGCATTCTGCCGAGACAAGTTTACACGAAAGGATCTGTAAAATAGCACGATGATTCAAAGTCAAACAGCTCAGTAGGCAGTATTAACACTGAAAACTTGACAATGCTTTCTTTAGCGTATCAATATCATGTGGTGGTTTTACATGTACATGCTTACCGTCGCTGAGCGGCGAGGGGAACACGGGCATCTCGTAGCTGGTGGGTGTCTGGGGTGAACTCTGGGAACTGGTGTCTCTTGAGCTGCAGTTTGACGCTGAACTCACCGGAGCCGACGAGAGAAAATAGATGTCCGACTGGGGAGAACAGAAGGTATGAAGCGTATGAAATGATGTTAAACAGGAGCAACAGGGAGATGAAGGTCATCATCAAATTATGACAAGGAAGACAAGAGAGTGAGAGTTAAAGGAAGAGAATAATTGTTTGATGTTGGTGCACATTGTAGATTATTTTAAATTATCTATGTATATGAATTACGAGTGTATTGTTGGTATGTAGCCATGCAGATTCGCAGCCATATTCCCCACTGGGGCCATTAAGATTGATTGAAATGCAAGAGCTGAGGCAGCTACTTTTGTAGCGCAGAGCGACTCCCTCCAACTGCACTTGCAAGCTCCCAGTGCTCTCATGTGGTCCCATACACAGAGTGACAACCACTTTCATAACCTAGTGAACCCTGTGGAACCTTAGTTTTCACTCATCTCATTCTCAAAAACTTTTTTACAGTGAGTCTGACAACATCTGTCTAGGTAGTAAATACATTCCAAATCCTCAACATAATGCAAAAACCAACCAAGCTCCTCACACTCAAACCTTGCAAAAAGCAGAGCACAGACACTTGTTCTCTATGTTTTCAGCCTGTCCATCATACTGACCCTTGAAGAAACCAGCTGCAGCTCTGGGACCACAGCTGTGTACACCAGGTTGCCATTGACGACCAGTCGGATCTCAATGGAGTCCGTTGTGAAGGCCAGGATGTAAGGAAACGCACAAACTGCGGAACAACAAGAACACAGGGGCAGTTAATATGAAACCTCTACTTACCTGCAGCAACACACACTCACACTGTTCTGTGTGTGAGGGTTTGAGGTGTGAGGTAATGTATGATGTCACTGCAACCTGTACTGCATGAAGCATTAAAGATTTCATTGATTATTGTTTGCTAAGATTGGCCGATCCATAGAGTTTAACATGTCCAGATAGAAAATGATAGTGTTCCGTGTGTTTATATAAATGGCGCCACGTTATAGGACACACAGGAGCACATGGTTCAATAACCAGCTGTGTTCTGTTTTCCGTACACACATAAGTACACATACACAGACTCGCACAAACAAGCACATAAACCAATTGGATGGTTATGGCTGTCCATGGTGTTACCATGGAGACAGCTCGCTCAGGCCAGGCCAGCGACGTAGGCAGGGTGGGGCTCGTTGTTGCCGTGGAAACCTACCGATAGCATTAGGCATCTGGTTCCAGCTGAAGTGGAAGTCGGAGCTGTTGGACTGGATCATAGGGGTGGAGCCGTTGAACGGACACACTTTCTTATAGTAGCAAATATCTGTGAGAAAAATTCCATAATTTCCAGAAATTCATAAAAAGCCAATTCATGCTGTGAAAGTTCAGATTTGGCGTCGGATTAAATCATATTTCAGAGTTAAACGGATACTCACAGTTGTAACACAACAGCAGACCGGCCTCACCATCTTCGTACACGTCAATGGCTGCCACAAAATTTACCTGCAGGCAAAGGCGAGTCAGGTTGTAAGAATCAGAAATCAAATATGTACGCATGTGTGTGTGTGCGCGTGTGTGTGTCTGTGTGTGTGTGTGTGTGTGTGGTTGCCTCACCCTGTTGGCGTCTACGTGGTGCAGCCGGTAAGCGTCTCCGGTGCTCTCATTGATCAGGTCGAACTGATGTCTGTAGGCCACGCAGATCATGTTGTCATTCTCCCCCGTCGGCCCATCCACCAGCGCCATTACCACAGGTGGGTCACACAGACAGATCTCCTGCCGGACAGAAGACAGGAAGTCGTCAACCAACACCAGCTCAAAAGTATTGAAACTGAGCGGTGACATTTACTTTATTCATTCATGTGGCGTTTTTTTTACCCGTATATACTGAAACTCCTCCACTGGTGAGTCAGCTCCGGCGGCAACGGCGCTGAAGCCTTCAAACTGTTTCCTGGTGATGAGGAGGAGTTTGTTCCTGATGGCTGCTACTATCCTCAGCTCCGAGCTGTGGTGTGTGTTTATCGAGTACAAATGACAGCCTGGGACAAAAGGACGGACAGAGACTTATCAGACTTTCTTGGCACCATCCCACAGGCAGGAAGACTCCCCCATCCCCAATCTGAGTCATATTTAGTGTATGTTTGTGTGTGTGTGTGTGTGTGTACCTTTAGTTTTCTCCAGTTTATTCTCGCGGCTGTCACACTTGTTCCTGACGAGCTGCCTCTCCTCCAGGCCTCGTTTGAGCGCGCTCAGTCTGAACACGTAGAGCCGCGCATCCTTCCCTGTAAAAACCAAAATAACATCAGTGTCTGTTTGGTGTTACGGTGCCGCTTGTAATTTGCCTGTCCCCATCCCTATTTTTTTTTTACCTCCACCTGCAGGAAGACAATGGTGTCAACATGCAGGGACGCCACCAGAGGCCTCTGTTTGCTGCCTGCGCACACTTGTGACAAATGTTTGCATTGCCACCAAATTATCGCTATCAAAATCCAGTCAAGCGGCTCATCAGTGTTACGCTTATCATCTATGGCTAATTGACAGTGTAAATTAATTAGCAGCTTTTTTTGGCTGGAGGAAACGTGAGGAAAGGAGCTTGGAAATGGCTGTGCTTTTGTCCGCGGTATAGATTTGCCAGTGTCTGCCTGTCTGTCTGCGCCTTGCATCTCTGTCAGTTTCTACCTTACAACACTCAACACTAAAACAGCAGGGAGTTCATTCAATAGGTCAATGTGGTCCTGCAGGATAAACACACATACGCACACACACACACACGCTCTCTCTCTCGCTGGCTTGCTCTCTCTCGCTTACACACAACTCCTATGGGGACTGGTTTGCTATAGGTCAGCTTCCTTAGATCACAGTTAGAGATCAATGTGTTCACTGGAGCAATAGAGGTGGAAAGGCTAAGTATCTACTGTATGTACAACACACACACACACACACACACACACACACACACACACACACAGCATGGAGAGAGAAAGAAAGAGAGTGCAAATAGAATGCAGGGAATAAGTCAAAATCCCTTTCACGCTGCTGAATCATCATCATCTTTGAATCTCGCAGCACCATAAATTCAAACCCCAACCTGAGCGTACACAATAAATTCTAACCTATTTTCTCTCTCTTTATCTAGATCTTAGCTAAACTGCACCTGTTGAAAGCACACCATTGCATAAGCTGCGAGAAGAGAAGATCACTTGATTCCTTTCTGTGTCTGAGTCAAACCTAAACCGCTCTTCCTTTAACCCAAATCCCTCCAATAATAATCGCAAGAAAGGCTGTTTGCTGAGGGAATAAATAACGAATAGAAGCGTATGAGCTCACCTTTGTCAGCCCTGGTGACGAGCAGGTCCTGAGGCTCAAGAACATGCATCTGCTTTACCGCTATGGTTTTGTCAAACAGCTGCACCGGGGGCAGCGCCTGTGTCTCCGAACCTAAACAACAACCTTACACGTTACACGCAAAGCAATGGTGCGAAATCGGTAAAACTGCTACGAAAGGTCAAAACATTTACTCAGATAATAATTACACAATTGATTTTATTGAAATAAGTGCCTGCATGCCGAGGGGGCGGGAATCAATTGTGTGGAACTCACCAGTGTTGGACGAAGCTGGATCAGGGCCTGGGACATGGACGACAACAACATTATCACCATCATGTTAGCTGTTGACCTTGGCATTCTGCTGAGTGCAGTATTGAATGGGTGGAAGTATTTATTTTTCCAGAATAGATGGGAGATATCGATCAGGATGACCTTACCGTCCAACAGCATGACCCCCGCTGTGTCAGTGGCCACCAGCAGAGACTGACCCCAGGAGTCGGAACACACAATCTCGTAGGGGAATGTACTGCAGAATGACTGAGACTCCCATGGCTGCCAAACACACACAGGCAAAGACATTTTTGGGGATGAACACAGACACACATATCCTCCAAAGCTTCTCAAAGTGAAGGGAAGACAGAATTGTGCTTGTTCCCAGAGCATTTTTAATTGTTTGTGTGTGTGAGAAATGGCAGGTTGTTATGATGTGCAGATGTGTTGCTCCCACCTCTTTCCTGCACAGGCCTGTGGTGACGAGGCTCGTCGGGGCATCTCCTCTCACGATCGTCTTCAGCTTCAAAGCCTGAGAGGGTGCAAAGCAGATTTAACACACAGCCCACATACCAATAAATGTTCTGTGTTTGCATGTGTGTGTCATTGTGAGTATTTGGTGGCGCTGTTACAATAAGGGTAAAGGTTTGTGCATTAGTATAAGTACTAATATTAGTTTTAGTATAGTGTTCAGCGTCATCAGAACGTATTTGGGTGGCAATTCTTGCTTAAAATTACAACCTAAATTAAATCATGGGCCCATATGTGTGAACTTAACCTATGTACAGATAACCTCAGTATTACAAACTTATGTAACCTTGTAACTATTACCATGTCAAAGTGAATTGAGTTTGAACAGGGAGAAAATGTGGTTTTGTGTCCAAACCTGAATGAAACTCCCTGACCATAGCTGTATCAAATAGGTTGGACACGCAACAAAGAAAAGCAATGTACAACAATTATAGTCAAGATTGTGCCCGACGGTGCCAAAGTATCCTGAGTGTGACTGGTGGAGTTACACAAAAGGAGGATAAACATAGCTTCTTTTGGTCACATATATTTGTACAGTATTAGATTTCATCTTTGTACACCAACCAAACAAATTCAATAATTTTCTCATCTCCTGCTTGTGAATTCAATTGCAGTAACACCCCGTCGCCATGTGATGGAGCTGCAAGATCGTACCGTTTCATTCTTGTATCCTGAAAAGTAAATCTACACTTATCTGCTTTCTGCTTAAGATTCATTTGGAGAATCACAAGCATACAATGTAGGGGAACAAACACACATAAACACACAGTATATTATGATGATGTGGACTGAGCTGTGATAGGTCAACACAAAATTCAGACAGAATATAAAGTGAACAGATGGAAGGGAAATATCTGTTGTCTGTGTATCTGATTAACATTTATATATCTGCATAAAAAACATTGTGGTGAAACTTAAATCAGCACCATGGACAGTGAAAAGGCTTGGCAGCATATATGTGTTGCATAATGCACATACAGTACCTACAGTATACAGTAAAACACCATCATGTGTAGGTTAAAGATCTAAAAATGGATAATCAATGACATGCCTGACCCTTCTTTGTTCCTACGGTTTACAGCACGTTGGCGTCTGCGCTCTGCTTAAATGCAGAGAGCTACAGAAACGAGACAACCCAGGCACGAATAACAAACAGCACCCAGGCAAGGTGGCGCAAACAACCTCATAAACAAAAGCTACAAGAGAGAAAATAAGAACGAGTGCTCGGAAGAAAAAGTGTGTTTGTTTTCGCAGTGATTTGTAATTCAAATAAAGGTACCGACTTGGCTAACCTAATTTATTCTGACAGTGAGTTTCAAAGCGTAGGACTCGGATGACAAATAAGTGCCCAGCTTTTTTAGTCTAGACACGGGAGCGCTGCCTGAAGGC
The DNA here is from genome assembly GCF_046128005.1 of Genypterus blacodes. Taxonomy (NCBI): domain Eukaryota; kingdom Metazoa; phylum Chordata; class Actinopteri; order Ophidiiformes; family Ophidiidae; genus Genypterus; species Genypterus blacodes. The sequence goes on along the minus strand of NW_027466890.1, from coordinate 1,360,298 downwards.
ATCGCGCTGCATTCAGGCTCACTCAGGAATTAACGTGACTGGGACGGAGCTACGCCCATAACTACCTTGGCTTTAACTAGTGTAGGCATACAGGAACAGCGTGGGCCGTACGCATCACACAGCGACCTTTTGGATGAGCTGGTGGGCTCAGAGCAACCTTTGACTAATGGCATGTGTAGAAAGCAGGGGATGACATTCTTCAGGGTGGCGGTGGAAAGGAACAATTGGAATCCAGGATGTATTTGTCAGCCAGAGACATCGCATTGCATTTCCTCTCCTGCTCCTGAGAGCTTTTGTTGATGTCAAAATATACAAATAACTTTTTAGGCCACTCACTTTGCTGCTTTGGAAATAGGAAACATGATTAAATTTCTGATTAACTAAGTTTGTTATGAATTAGAAGACTTTATTACTTAAACAATCTCTCCCTTTAAAGTTAAGCTAGACAAAGACTTGACTTAAATTAGGCAAGTAATCAGTTCAGGGGTGTGAAAGCTCCCTTTTCACCTTGTGAGCACTCGTACTATCATGTGTCACAAATTTCCAATTTCCCCCCAAAGGACAAATGAACCCTTGGACAGCGTCAGGGTGAAGCTACAAATTACTCTTTCGCTCTTCGGTGGTTGTACACGTTTAGCACCTCTCTTTATATGACAGCACACTCCCGATTTTGAGGTCCAATCAAGACAACATCGTGACATTGACTCAAACTCCGATGCCGTCTAGTCATTGTGAAGCCCAGCATCCTGCACAGAGCGACGATGATTCAATTGCCCTGTGGTGACTCCTGGATCGGGGCTCATAAACTGCACCTGGTCTCATTATACCACCCGATCCTCCTGGATGCAGGTGTCCTGTTCAGTCAGCAGTCTGTCAGCGATTGCAGCTCACCAATATCTGCAGCTTCTTCTTCTCCTACACCAGCAAATCCCTCATTTGGTTTATCACTTTGTCAAAGTTGCGCTACAGTTAAGAAACCTTTACATGAAGTGAACATCACCGTATCTCTGCTGGAATTAAAAATCCAGTTTAATTCTCGTGTATTTCTACATTTAACACCAAACCCGTGAATATCATCATTTTCAAGCTGTCAGTGTGTCTGATTTTACGGGCGGATTAAAATCTGTGTTTCAGGTTAATTTTGAACAGTTCAACCCTCCTGTAATGCTTGTTATTGCCTTAACTCTCACACAACAACCATCTGGTTTGTGCAGCAATGAGCATGGTTGTTGATGTCAGATACGCCACAGAGCTCAGATTCTAAGTATGCATAACAACAACAACAAATCAGTAATGATATAGCAATTATGCACAAGTTACCTGTCCTATTCTGACAAATTCAGCCTGCCGTGCCTCTTCCTTTTTCCTTGCTGATTTGGGAGACTCGGGGAGGACATCACTGAAGGAGCGCCGGTTTAGCATATTCTGGGGAGAAAATGGAACCTACACGTGGAACACCAACACACAAAAAGTGGCACATGGCACACACACGCACGCGCGCACACACATATACATACACACAGAGGGAGAAAGGAAAAAGGGGTCTTAGAGGCAGACCCTGGCAGAGGCGTTGAGAACAGTAGCAGTGCAACAGAGTGAGAGCTATGAAAGTGTTAGGGCGTGTGAAAGGTGTGAAACAACAAGAGGAAGAAACAAGAAAGAGAGTGGAGGAGTGGGCCCTGCTGAGAAAGTCAGCATTGCAGTGGCATCCTGCCTTGTGATGCAGTATGCAGAGGCAGACCGAGGGCTGCAGTGGGACAGAGCAGAACACAACACAGCAGCAGCCGCAGCAGCGACACTCTCTGCCAGTGGCTAGAGCAATGAGGGATCAGATCACAACGGATCAAACCAGCATGTCCAAAAGGAAAGGACAAGAACTGAGCTTCAAGATTTAGACGAGTCGAGGCAAGACCGATGGTTAGCACAAAATTGGGTTTTACCTTGTGTAAGTCAGGCATGAGGTCTTGATAGAGCGAGCGGATCAGCATGTCCAGTGTCCGCTGACGCTTCTGGGAAAACGTTGGCGTCTCCAGTGTGGCTTTCTCTCCATTAATTACTGAAGATGAATTGGGGAAAAACAGAAACCTAATTATCACATTTGAAAATGTTTCAATGCAAATTCAACAAAATGAAATGCAAACCCGTACATTTGACTAGTAAAAAGTCCCTGAATTCGTGGTGATCAGTAAATACGGGCGGAGACGGCAGAGGAGGTCCAAACAGCGGAACGCTCTCCTCGGAGAAAATCTTCAACCTGCAACACAGAGAGAAACAGCCAAACACAAAACCAATAAATATATAAAGAAAACACTAAATATACAGTAGATTCATTCAAATATTTCAGCAGAACAGACAAAAAAGACTTGAAAGGAAGAGAATTAAAGCCACTTACCTGTAACTGTCATTCTGGCTATTATACCTAACTAATGCAAAAATATCTGGTTGTGAATTTAAGGAAATCAAATGCACTCCATATGTTTTCAAGGTTGCACCAAACTACAACATTAGTATTCTGGGTTGTTACTGCTGCTGCTGTTGTTGTTGCTGTTGTTGTCGTTGTTGTGATATCTACTCAACCTGGCCGATGACTTTATTTCTCTTGCCACTTTCCACGTGAAGGATACGGGTGAAGTGTGAGCGGATCATGGACGGTTTGAAGGACGAAGAGGCGTCGTCCCCCTCCTGGAAAACTATGGTAACAATGTCATTGCCAATGTGTCTCTTTCTCTCCACCTGTCAGGCAGGACAGAGCACACAGACAGAGAAAGATGAGGAGACCTGACCCCTATGCGTGTGTATGTGTGTGTGAGCGCGCTTATCAGTTTAAGAGTCAATACGCACACAATTTCTTTCAGTGCTCTTAATTTTTTGATAATTTCAGGCCTTGTGATTATTTCCGGCCTGCTAAAACTGCTGAAACTGTGCCGATGTTGTTGCTTGGCTGATCCGTTCAACGCTTCTTCCTCAGCTTCTCCTTCCAAAGCATGACATTACAGAAACTACAATGTTAGGAATATTCATGATCCCCACGGGGCGATTGTGAATCATTGTTGTGACTCTCTAACCTTTTGTCCTTTTGTCTGGTTTCCTTCATACACATAATGCGACACAAACTAGTGAGCAAAGTTGCCCTCGTGAGGTAAAGATTTCTCCTTCGGCAACAATTGGGTTCCAATCAAATTATCTTGAAAACTAACGGTTAATAATGAGGATATTTGTGGTCCCCAGAGGATTAACCCTAACATTATGATGCCCTGTGGGATCCTCTTCACCACAATAGCAATATTAAAATCCAATTGGCAGATTTGCTGAAACAAAGGTACAATATCAAACTATAAAAACAACATACACCCACAAACCTGTTGTTTGTTCTCCTTAGAGTAGGGCAACATTGTGGACACATGGAACATGAGCTCGTGGCCCTGATACACCGTGTAGATGGACTTTATTCCTGTAGTGTCGTCTGCAGACACACAAGAGAGGAAAGGAGGGGAAACATTTCCATTATAAAGGTTCTCCACTGTGACGTGAGGTGTGATCATCTGGTGGGACGGGTGTGAGGTGTCTTACTTTTGGTGTCCAGCCCTCCTCGATATCCTGCCCATCCCTGCAGCGTAATGGCGTCACCCAGCAGATTAAGAAATTTATCGAAGCTCTTGCTCCCCGTCTCTAAAACAAAACAGGCAACTTTTGCTTAGCAGCTGGTTTCATGCGCCATACTGTATCAGTTACAATACTAGTCAATACCTCTGCCAAGGAGGTTACACCCATGATGGTTTATCAGCAGGAATACTCAAAGTTATGGCCCGATTTTCATGAAACTTCATGGCAAAACCCATTGAATTTTGGCCTGATGGTGGCACTGCAGTTACAACTCTGCTATTTGGCAAACATTTTTTCAACCACACATCATGGTTGTTAATATTAAATTATTATCATTGTTATTATTATCAGTATTATTTTGATAATTTTGATAATTATGATTATTATTATTATTATAATTATATACCATTTACTCTGAATTTGTTGACTCTATGCACATCCAGTCACATAGGCCACGCCCACTTAAGCCTAAATACATTTTACCTGTACCTGAATGTGGTTCATTAATCAAAAATGCTATATCTCACAAGGGGTTGATCAGAGTCATGACTGGAGGTCAGTTGGACCTTGGCGGAGGTATGGACTCTAGTTAACATTGTAAGCAGATTTATAAGAGATTTACCATTGCTAAACATCTCATCGTCTGTGAGTTGTCCATCTTTGGCAAACAGGACACCAAATTTAAAGTTGACAGAACCCTACGAACACAGACGTTAAAGCCATCACACAATCACAAAACACACATTTCTACCCCACAGGATAACTGTGGAAAGTGGCCAGTGAGCATCACTTGACAAAGCCTTTTCATTCCTCCTACCTCCTGTTCCTCCAACACCAGCAGGTCCTGAGGAAAGAAGTCGGGACAGTCAGTGGATTTACTGCGCAGGTCTACGGCAGTGCTGATGTGTCTTGGCACATAATCAGCCACGGCTATATTTCATTCGGGAACTGATTAACACTGTGGTGTTGCTCACCTTCTGTATGTCTGGGTTGAGGATCTCCCTGGGGCCTTTTTCAAACCTGTCCATGTTCATCGCGCTAGGCATACGGAAAAAAGGAGGAGAAGGGGTTGAAACGTGGCGAGAGAGACGAAAGAGTTAGTCAGTAAGAGTGCAGGAGGAGAGGATGGACAAATCGCCCAAAGGGTTACACAGAGAAAAGACAAGAGACCCGATGGGGGTTTTTCTTCACTGACACCATCCAGCCAGAGGACTTTCTAACACTCCAGCGGTAGGAGTCTATTTCATGATATCGGCAATTATGTGATAGTGAACTTTACCAAGAGGGTACATGCATTAGAAAACAGGTGGATAAATAGCATGCGATTTGTGTTGTCTCACCTGAGGATGGACTTGACTGATAGTGTTTTGGTCGGGCTGTAGGGGAGGCTGATCTTCAGAGTGCCCTGGACCGACAAGAGTGACACAGATCGGGGATTACAAACTCTTAACACGCTGGGTTTCAGGTGTCTTTTCTTTCGACAAATCAATTGTTCCAAACCAGTTTTTACTTTGTCCCCCCTGTGACTCAAAGTCGATTTCTCAGGTCAGTGGGAAAAACATTTTTTTCATTTACATATGTTTGCATTGTGATCAGTCTGTCTAGAGCAAGACTATTGGATTTAATGGAGTTTGTTTTTTGCAGAATCTAGAACCAACATTTCACAAAATTGTTAAACACCAGTGCCAAACCAAGATTCAAGGGTAACCTGGTGTCCTTTTCTGCTGCTTAACCCCCTGACCCCTGACCTCAAGTATCGCCTCAAGTAAAACATGAAGTAATACATGACTGATTGGAGAAAAAAAAGTCACGCGTTTAAAAAGTCAAATCAAAGCAACTCCAGCTCAAACCAAACTAAGTTTTGCACGCGCACACACACGCACACGCACACACACGCACACACACACACACACACACACACACACACACACACACACACACACACACACACACACACACACACAGGTGTGACTCAGAAGTTGACTGGCACAGCCGTGTTGTGTTGTTTTGGCCACAGGAGGTCCAGCGGCTACACACACTTTTGCTTGAACTCACCGACTTTCTCCACAGGATTGCCCTGTACTGAGGAACCCGCTGGTTGTTCTGGTCTGAGAGGACCACTGACAGGTAGAAGGGGTTCTTCTCTGCATCTGTGCCCACGTAGTTCTGATGCACTGAGGGAGACAAAGGAAAAGATGGTTGTGTTTTATTCTGTATAATCGTTCCAGCCAGTCTCACTCTTTTCCCCTCTGCGTCAGATTCCAGCCTCTCATCCAGCCGCAGCTCCATCTACAATGTTTCAGCTATTCAACATTCCCGTTCATACCCCTCCTTCCTTTCCTTTCCTTTGGATTCCCCCCCCACCCCTCCCTTCCTCTTTCCTCCTCCTTTCCTTCATCATCTCTGCCTCCCTTTCATGTCACTCCCACCCCCTCCTCAATTCTCTCTGCAGGCAACACAGTGAAAGAAAGAAGAGAAGAGACGGTCTCCCAGTGACACGACTGTAGAGTTACACATTTGTGCCTGTGCTTCATCAGTTGACAGGGTAACATCTTTCAGAAGGAACCCAATTAAACACAAGATCTTTGTTCTCCTCTGCCTTGTCCCTTTATCATCATCTATCATTTCCTCTCTCCCGGTTTGTCAATATGTTCCATTTCCCAGCCCCCCCTTTCATTCTCCATTAGCTGTGTTTTTATGTTCAGGCGAAGCTGTGACTTTGTACCTCACTGGGTTGCTGTTTATACATATTAGCTGGAAAGCTGCAGCTCCGTCTCTGTGCGAGGAGAATTCGCAGTTTGAGCCTCTACAATCAGCAATTATGTTCTTTCCTAATGCAGGAAATAAACAGGGCCGAGGGCAGAACGATGCACGCAAATATATCGTTATTCTGTGCCTGTTTAAAATGAAACTCAGAAAAAGTGCTTGAATTGAATGCTTCATCACACACGGAGTGCTTATGTTGGACTCTCCGGCGTTGGTAATGTGCTGCATTGTAGGCTGCCGTCAGCTTTGTTCAGGCTGCGAGAGGCAGATGGCTCAGCTGTGGTCCAAGACGGGGTCTAGTCAGGTTTTGACGGAGACGGAGAGGCTCACTTAGACCTGTGATCGGAACAGAAGTCTCCATTTCTTCGCCAATCTCCCTCTCCTGCTAAGAGAGCCGGGACAACTGATCTTTTTGAGGCATGATTTGCTCTTCGGCCTCGAGTGCGAGGACAGGCAGGGAGTTGATGAGCGCGACGTGCTGATGTTGGTGATGAGGATGAGGGGAGGTGAAGGAGCAGGTGACCAGTTCTAATGCATTTTTTACAACACTTAGGGCTGCCGCGTTTCAGAAACCAAGCGTACAATCTCAGCTGTGTTATCTGTCTGAGAGTCTCGGCAGGACGCAAACATGTTCTGGCCTTAAATGAAGAGCGGAACAGCATGAAGATGTGGCTGCCTACAGAAGATAAAGGACACCTGAGGGATTTCGACGATGCTATATATCTCATCACCTCCATCCTACACCTACTGTGTGTGTGTGTGTGTGTGTGTGTGTGTGTTTCCTTTAAAGCCAGCGCAGTAGAGCAGGACTGACCTTTTCCCAGGAAGTATTTAAAAAACCATCTGGTGTGGTACTCCGGGTTCTCCAGATGGACATCAGTTCTCCTCCAGGTTCCTGGAGTGTAGTCTGCGGTCTGTTTGTCACACACGCACACACACAAACAAACACACGCACAGTCATGGTGATAGTCACAGCTTGAGTCACAGCAGCGCTCTTGGTGGAAAACAGTCACACGACGCAGCTGTCCAGTACAATTTACAGAGTTTTGTATTGTTGCCAGTACTATTCTTGTATCACGGTGTATAATAATGCAAAAGCCACAAAGACACTCTGTGAAAAGCATTCAGTGTAAACTTCTATATATAAAGAGGGTATTGGAATAAACAAATATAATAAATGACAAGTGATCATAAAATTGTGAATTTCCCCGTTGTAGGACGAATAAAGGATTCTTATCTTGTCTTATCAACCTAAAAAAAGAGAAATGACCAAGACCAACAATCATGACAGCTTTACTCATTACACAACAAAATAGGCAGATTGACTCAAGACACATCAAACTAGGATTACCGTGTATGAATCTTGTGTATTCTGCTTGAAAATCGTCAAATATGACAACATACAAACTGTTGCTATGGCTACGATCTCTGTGGCTCTTTGCAGGATGGATCATGTTCACAAGTGGCTCTCTAAGAAAATAAGTGAGCAGTCCTGTTGAATGTTAGGATGACTCAACAGTGGACTATTCCACTAAGGAGCATAAACAAAGTTCTGCTGCCTGTTTTTGAATGTTGAACAGGATCGTCGGCTTTGTGACCACATTTCCGGAGAAATTAATGCAGGAATCAATCAATTTCAAATTGATTGTGCTTTGAACGTTTGTCATACTATACATACTGTACCTCATCCGATGACCCGTTCTCCACTCTGAAGCGCCCCGCTCTCTGGATGGCTCCATCTGCATCACTGGAGATCAGCTGAGGGTGAGCAAGCATGCAAAAGAGAGACAGAGGGAGAGTGAGAGCAAGAGAAAGAGAGAGAGAGATATTCAAAATTAGTTAAGTGACAAAGCATGACTAATGTCTGACAGCAGCACTGGCTATCATCACAAACAAAAGAGGAAGCACGGCCGACACATCAGCAACGTGTGACAGCAACAAAAGCGGCTTGAGTCCTCCCACAGACGTCTCTGTGCTCCACAGTGTGAGCAGCTATCCCTCTGTAGATTACCAAAGTGTGTTCATTTCCATAATCAACACTTATTACTGGCGCCTTCTGCGGTGACATCCTCAAACGGGCTTTTATTGTCAAAGCCCCGCATCTTTTTTCTCAACATTTCATTTTTCATTCTCAAATCTGCCACCATGTACTTATCACCCCAATTATCTGACTCTTGCTGACTCACCTCTCTCTGTCTCTCTCTCTACGGCACAGGAGAGGAGAGAGAGAGAAATAGGACAGTTAATGACAGCGAGAGACAGAAAGAACAGAATGTAGCTCATGTAGGTACATAAAGTGACTATAGGAAAAATGTCATAAAACACGGACAACTAAATAACGAAAGAGCAGAGGCGGCATTCATGTCCATGGATTTTTAGATTGCAGTTCCTGGGTGGCCGCGACTTTTAGATTAGTGTTATAAATTTTCTATTTTTGTTTTCATATGTAGTGACCACCATCATTTTGTATTTATTAATTTATCAATTATTATTTTGGTTTTAATTTCAGTTTTTAAAAAGAAAGGAAGAAACACTCAAAAGGTCAGAAAAATAAGAACTATGCAATAAAAAATGCAATATACTTGTTTACTATACTGTTGTTATGTCCTTTGTTTACATATTGGATTGAAATCTTGTCAAATCTAGAGCCCAGCTTTCTGCCCCGAAAGTTTTCAGTACAAAAATTTGAAGTTTCAGTTCTCCACGTGGGGCCATGTTGCCCCTCTGTATCGTTAGTGACACTTATCACAATTAGCCTATGTAGAGAGCAGTGACGGCTCGTACATCAGCTGATATCGTACGACAATAAAAATACTCTAAAGACAACTGAAATCATGACTCGTGCCTCACATGTGCCACTCTGAGAGCGTAGTTGTAATGTGGAAAATACACTGCGTGCCTGTGAGTGTGAATACTTTTGATACGGTTTCCTCAACACTTGTTGTGACTAATGTGTATTGTCACTTCTGGCTCCTTTGGTGATTTGCCATCTTGTTCTCCTTCTTGTCGATGCCCTTCAATCTATTTCCTCTTCACATCCTCATTTTCATTTCAAACCCCCCACTACTGCCTAGCTGGATGATGTTCGGTTTCCAGGCAACAAAAAGCGGACTCCCCTCCTCGATGCTCTTTCTCCATTTCCCCCCCTTGTCTTCTTCCCTGTCTCTTTGTCCTCTGCCCTTTGACCTCACCGCTCCCATGCTCAATTTTTGCCCCCTCGCCAATGCAGGTCTCTGATCCATCAACATGTAAATTCGTGCAAAGGTCTGGCAGGCCTGTGGCGCCCTGCACTTGCTGCGGTATGCCTGTATGCCTGTGTGCTGTGTGCATGCATGCGTGTGTGTGTGTCTTGTCACCAGATGGCCTGTAATGGTCTGAAGGAGCCAAGTAAAGAGGATGAAGAGGAAGTGCCAGAGTGAAGCAATGAACAGGGATATGGTGCTAAAAGTGTGACCTCCAGGAAAACACACACACACACACACACACACACACACACACACAAACACACATGCACACACACACAAACACAAGGAGCGAGAGAGAGAGAGAGAGAGAGAGAGAGAGAGAGAGAGAGAGAGAGAGAGAGAGATAGATGTGATAGGATTCAAACTTAATTTGAAAACATTCCAGTTGCCAAGTGAGGATAAATGGCCAGAGCTTTACACTGACTATAAAATCATTAATAACTGTCACAGATAGTTTATTGTTCACACTAAATTAAATCTGATATGCACGGGCTGCGGGATTGTGTTGTGGCCGTCAACTATGCATCTCCAATGAAATGCGGGTGTGGTGGGGTTAAATCATTTATAATATCTTCACATATAACTTAATGAACCCTTAGAGGTCGTTTACAGCACGAGCACACCTAGTTTGTGACATTTTAACTTTGAGTGTCCACAGCAGTGAGACGGGAGGTTATTGCATTGAGGCATTACGTCACACCCTTAGTTGTTTTGTCGATACGTCCTGGAGAAGGCACCGTATGACAGTGATGAAATTCTGGGTTGTGCCACATAACAATCAGCGACACGTGATGCATGCGCGTGAACCTGAAACCGAAGCCGTGGCCCATCGACAGAGAAACCGCTTTGTACAGCTGCATAAACCGCCAAAAGGGGGCAACATTTCAAAGCTCTCAAGTCAGCTTTACATTTGGGATATTTTCATCCATTTTGATCCACATTTCTGAGGTCAGCCTTCGCACTGTCCATGCGGGGGAGGGGCTCCTTGTTTTCCGTTTAACTGCTAAACTAATCTAAACTTTGCCCCTCATGTTACAATTATTGATAGATAGATGGAGCTCAAGATGCAGGTTGAGTACAGCAGCAGACCTCTGAGGGTTAAAGGGAGTTGGATACAGGTTGAATTCTATCCCTAACATATAGTGATACAGAGAAATGATACAAAAGAGGGAGTTGTGCATGTTTACTGCAGCTATAAACCCTAAATGAGCTTTTGGTGTAATGATTGAATGCATACGTGTGTATAATGTCAAAGCTATAGGCCTCTATCTCCCTCCATTTCTCTCGCCCCCTGCAACATTAATTGTCCAATCGCAGGATGATGGAGGGTAAACCAACACAATATTCAGAGACGGCCATGCATGCTCCCCCCAGTGTGTGTGTGTGTGTGTGAAGATAGGGAAAGAGAGAGGAAAGAGAGAGGAAAAGTGTGACATCCTGACATAACTGTGTGTTTGTGTGAATAAGTATAGGCCTGTTTTTGTGTGAAATAATAAAGGTGACAAAAAAAAAGGAGATTGAGGGCTCCCAGGAGCCTCTCTCTCTCTTTGTATGCATGTGTGTGTGTGCATACATCATACAGCTCCTGCTCCTAAATCATGCAACACTAGAGAAGCAAAGAAGAAAAAAAATAAAAGCGGCACTCCCAATGTTTCCCTGTAGGCTGGGGGAAGCAGAGGAGACAAAACAAGGGGGAGAGGAGAGGCCTGTTCTGCTCCACGCTTTAACAAACAACACATAAAACACCTCCTCAAGCCTGCCAGGGGGGAGGCAGAGTACAGACGGAGGGAGGGAGGGGAAGAGGGGAGAAACTGCATCAAATATATGGAAAGAGGGATGAGGTCACTGGGGAAGAGAGGCTAAGAGCAATGTGTAATGACAAGAAAAAGCCAAATGATAAAAGAATAATAGCTGTCTCCACCACGCGTAACCCCACGGGAAAGAGGCCAAGGCGCAGTGATGCACACACACGTTGTCCCTCTCTCGCTGACTCTCTCTCATACATACACACACACACAGACAGACACAGACAGACTTAAACAGCTCCCATTTTAGGACATGCTTTGAGCGTGTCACAAACACAATTGAGCCCTCTGTGTTCTCCGAGAGCTTCTGATTTCCCCAAGGCCCAAGGGACAGAGGACCGCTGCGGTGCAGAGTTGTGTGCGTGGGTCAATGCAGGAGGTGGGGTGGTGTTGGGGGGGTATCAAAATCAATGGTTTGGAGACTCCTTATAGATAATTGATCTCATCAGCTGCCCTGTTCATGCACACTCGCAATTCTCTGGCAGGACAGGGGAAACGCGGTGGCAGAGAGGAACGTGACAAAGGGGAGCAAGGAGTCAGAGTGTCAAGCTTGGTGGGGAGGGGGGAGTTTACAGATAGACGAGTTCAGCGGAGAGAGAGGATGAGAGAGCGAGAGAAAGAGAGAGAGAGAGAGAGTATGAGAATCCAGATAGTCTCTCTTTCTCTTGTTCTCATTAAATCTCCATTTCTTAAAACAATAATACGCAATCCAGTTATGTGAGGACATTCAAAACACAATTAGGACACAGTGGAGCCAGACTGCTTATTGATGAAATTACTGATGTGTGTGTGTGTGTGGTAGGCCACAAGTATTGCATTGAGGAATACATGTTGTTGGTTTGTTCTTTATCAGAGAGCATTTGATTATTCAGCCTCCACAACATCGCCAAGAAGTCACGTAGTTATGGTAGCTGATCACGTGACGTTCCCAACATGTCGGTATTGCCGCCCTGGAGGCAGAAAGACACAGCAGAATGTCAGGGCAAGGATTAACCCTCAGCTTGTGCCGCTGCTGAGCGAAGCAGATGATTTAGTGAGTGTTTCATCATTAAAAGCTTCTTTAGGTTCTCCAGAGTGAATACGAGATCAAGTCTCTGCCGGAATGCTGACGGCACACTCTGCTGCAGTTACAATTTGACTTTTACAAAACGAATTTTTACAAATAACTTTAAGAAACAAGCTGTTGTGCTGCTCAACGCTTCTGTGACTTTCTACACTTCCACCTGTCCATTCATACAGCACCCAGTGGTCAAATAAGTCAGTGGTGTTACTGCAACTTGTGCCGACAAACTCCCTTCACTGTGATCCATCATAGGTGAAGCTACTTTGTGCACAAACATAACAAATACAGCCAATAACATCTGCTGGTACATAGGATGGACTCCATAGTAAATTAAGCATATCTGTAACGTTTTAATCATAGTCTGTAAGACTTAAAAGAGGAGTAATTACTCCTGCTACTGCAATAAATCATTTTAATCAATGTGACGAGCATGGGTCTGTTTTTAATGATTCTTAAAGCTTCAATTTATAATATTGCAATGCTGTTAATATGCATAGCGGCCATCACTACTAGGCAGTCAGGTTGGAATCAGGCACAAAGGCCTCCACACACTGCTAAACTTGCAATCCTGCAGTGCATAATGCATGATGATGTCACACAACAACACAACCTCCCTCTGTCCATGAAAGGGAAAAATCAGAGGTGAAAACGTATATCAAAACAAACACGCTGTAATGTGGGCGTTATCCGTGCAGCAACCGACTGAGTCTGATTAGCATTAAAACTGCCTGTGGCGAGGATAAATCGAGCCACGCTACAGCATCATGTCAATATCTCCCCAATTGTACTGACGGAACATCGGCCAGCACAAACCTAATGACTACAAGTGAAGGCAGGCCCACCCACCCAGGGGCAAACTGGCAGCGAAGGGCCCTCAAGAGTGGGCAGATACTGCTGTGGAGAGCTGGGATCAATGGGAAGGCGTCACGCATCAGCTGCTCTAATACACAATTAATTATGTATCGGACAAAACGACCGGGCGGAGAGGCGGATAGAAGGAGTTACACTGGATCTTTGGGTAAACATCCTACGCCCACTTATTTCAGACCTGTAGGCTTTGGCTTTTGGGCTGAATTAGGAACTCATTGGAGAGAAATGTGTCGGGGCAGGAGAGAGAAAAGTGAAACAGGAAGAAGGGGATCACACCTAGAATATGTCAAAGAATATGGAACAATACATGAAAAGAACCTAAACTGTTGAACTTAAGACAGTGGCCAGAATTGAAAGTGAAGTGGAGGCCTAAGTCATACTTTTATATCCATTTGAACGCTACATCTTAATAAGTACACATCTCAAAATTCTCTTGGGGTGTGAAGTGAAGTTGTCACAGCAAGATAACGAGACGGCGGCGTGCGAAAGACGTAGTGTGTCAGAGACGTTTCGAGAGAGGCAGACAGCAGATAAGAGATGAGAGGTAATGGTCGGGATAGGGGTGGTGGGGGGTAATACTCCCATCGCATCACAGGTTTAGCTTGCGTCTTGCAGCTTCCATAAAGCCACAAACGGAGAAACTTGCACTGCATGTGGAGAACGATCAAGCCGTGGTGATATAAGCCCATTTTCTCTGCAATTATGTCCATGAGCGTGTGTGTTTGATACGGGCAGTGGTGGGTGAATCTGTTAGGTGTGCTGGGATCTGCGAAACCAAAAATCTGCCCACACTGGAAGACAAGAAAAACACCAGATAGCAAAACTTTAACAAAGCTCCCACGGTGATGCTTATGCGCCGCCATCTGTTCCAGTCTAATATGCATTTTTTTTCATCCCATAATTCCTCCCACACAACTCCATTACAACTAATTGTGTTCATGTGAAACACTTTAAGGTTATTTTATTTTAGGATTAAGGCATTAAACAGCCTAAGACGTGCCAGTTGTCCATCACAGGTGCGACATTAACAATAAATAAATGGCTGCATTGCATTTAGTTGAACCTATTGTTCTGGCTTTGTTCCACACTTAAATTAACTCTCAAGCCAATGAAGGTGAAATAAACGACACAATTTCTTCATTAATTTAAGATTAAAATAAACAACTATACATGTATTGAACACAGACACACATACACACACAGTGATGGAACAAATCTAAAGTGACAGTGCAGTCAAAGCCTCTGAGGTCGTGACAGTAACACTGGTGGGCAGGTGACAAAGGAGCCGTCTGCTCGTCGCACACCGTGCAAGACTGACAGCTAACCTCCACACACACGCGCACACACACACACACACCGCCTCTTCTGACACCTGTCTTCATCACCTTCATTGCAGTGAGATCCTACAGAGCGAGCAGTGTGTGGCACTGAGACAAGTGTGTACACACGCGCCTTGATATTGTTGTGATAACAGTTATAATCTCAACATTTTGCTGTGATGATAATTTTAATACAACTAGAAGGTGAGTGTCTTAAATGTGTGTGTGTGTGCGTGTGCACTTTGATAATGCAGGCACAGAGGTTAACATAGGTCTCACATACTTCACAATGACACAAAGTGACTTGGGCACGTAATACGGGCCACTAAACGACTATAACGAACAGAACAGTAGAAAAAACATGCACTTAAATGAACAGACAAAAGTGTCACTTACTAAAAAGCACCTTAGGCTGAGTGGAACTCTCTGGCAGCTTGATAACGGGACGCAGACACACACACGCACACACACACAAAGCCGCCCAACACACACACATACAGATCCACAGCTCACACTCTTCATGTCCCTCCATCTACCAGAGAAGAAGACAGCAGCAAAGTGCCAAAATGGGCTCTTAAAATACGAGTCTCTGAGCTCTCGCCGCTGTTCAAGAGAACAAAATCCCGGGATTCAATATGTTCCAGTTTAGTGAGCCGGCACGTATATAACTATTCCACTAACACCATAAACTAGGGCGCTCCTGATGAGTTGAGGGAGAATAGAAATAAAAATCGCACTTCCGCATTTCCTTGTTTTTGTGCATTTTGTGGAATGGGAATGAGCTCTTTCGCTTCACTACCTTCATTACAATCCTGGAGATTTGTGCATTTGTGAGATTTTTATGTGCACGTATCTGAGGAGCTTGGTTGTGTTTCTAATTCTTGCTGCAAGGTGAAACATTGTTTGATCCATTATCTTTTTAAAAAGAAGCACACAGAGGAGAGTTTCCACCTCAAACTCAAAGACTTTACCCCGCTATCCGTTCCCCACTGCCCATCTGGGTTTGGGTGACTAAGGCTGCAGGCTAAGCATTGTAGCGCAGATGTCCCTCTTGCAAGTCATCTTCGCCAGATCCCACCATATCCCCAGGCCAGATTGAATGCATTATCCCTGTAGGTCTGCCCGCTGGTGTCTTCTCCGACTCGAATATGCCAGGGAAAACTGATCCGTTCCCGGATTCAACCCGTCTCAGCTGGCTTGTTTTGGTGTAAGAATGGGACGGTCCAAGCTCCAAAAGGGCCGGTCCTGACTTGGTATCTACCTCGTCCACCACTAACATTCTATCCTCACTCATTCTCATTAACAAGAACACTACACACTCTCTCTCATCCGAGCCCCTTCCCACCTAAAAACACCTGAAATGAAACTCACCCCATCCATCTCCCTGGGATTACCTCTGTGTGTGTGTATCTGTGTGTGTGTGAATTATATTACCACTATTCTGCGTGAGACCAGTTTATTGGCAACTGCTACTCAGTCTTACAAGCCGCCAAAAATAAAGCAAACAGACAGGATGAGTCACGGCTCTGCTTATGCCGGCCGCTGTTATTATGCAGACCCTGCTTTGAATTAGCATCAGCCGCTTGTGTTCAGACATTTGTTAGTCTAAGCATTGGAATAAGGAGTCAAACCCTTGCAAGAAAAGGAGTAATAATCGGAATAATTGGGTTTCAAGTCACAAAATTCAACATTCTTTCAGTAAATACAACATTTTGAGTGTGTATATTACTCCAACATTGTACAATGTATTGCCAATTCTGTCCTGAAATTAAAAATGAAAAATTCAACCAGGCCAACGAATGACTCATGCCGTTTCCCAAACTATAGCCGGAGCAGCAAGGGATCCTCCATCAATCAATGCCAATGAGCAAATGAAACACAACATCAAACCTTCAGTCTTTTGCCATGATTACTTTGATTATGGCTCTATTCCCAGTGAGGCGTCCCAGTGCCAGGGTCCCGCTGTTGCAGACATACTGACGCACCGCAAACTTTAGTGAGATCCCTCTGTGAGAACCAGATTTTCCATATCTTACAAATCCCACACGTCATATCTAACACACTTCTGTCACGCCGTGAGCAGAGCGGAAGAAGGAGCTCTAGTTGCAAAGCTTTCATCTTTTCGATTTGATTCTACGACCGTCAGCACAGGGAAGTCTTTTATTGCTCAGAGGCATCCGGACCTGAATTTTCCAGATTCTCTACTGACCTCTGCACAAGCCTCCCTTGGGGACTTGCGGCCTTAAATAGTGAGTACACGCAGTACGTGCAACACGCAGTACATCCTGGTATTTGATTCAGAGCGAGTTCAGATCAGACCACAGATGATCTGCGTACTTGGGACAGGAGTCAGACTACTTCTGTCTGACTAAGCCCACACATTAGTCCACAAATCTCTCCAAAAAGGTTTTGGAATGGTTAGGCTTAAGTGGGCGTGGTCTATGGGGCCGGATGTGGATAGACCCAAGGCATCATTTTTGAATCTATGTTTAATTAAAAGGTTACAGGCCAAAACATAAAAGTGGTTATTCCAGCGCTACCATCAGCCCGACAGCTGCAACAACATGTAATGGATTTGCATCCAATCTGCTCATCAAGTACGAAGGAAACTATTAAACTACAGACAGACAGACACGGAGACAGAGAGACAGACAGACTTGACAACACAACAAAAACACAGCCTCCTTGATGACAAAGATAGGGAAGCATGACACACACACAGTAGAATAGGAAAATGCATCTCTAGTTGCTCAGTGACACACACACACACACACACGCACACACGCACACACTTTGAATATCGAGGCTCTTACATGTGACCTCATGGTGGCTCACACTCACCACAAGGTTTGGATACTGCTCTCGCACACACATAAACAAAACCCACGCACAAGTGTCTGCTTGTGGTGATAAGCAGCATGTGGTTCCTCCTCAACACTAATCTGACACACACACACACTGTGGAGAACTCGTGGACCAAGCCGCAATATTTGCCTGGTAGGAAGTCAGAGCGCAGTTGGGACCTCCTGTCACTCCGGGCTATCGGGATGTACAGCTCAGTTCAGTCCTTCATGGGGAAGAGACGAACACACACACTCACACACGAAGCAACAATGACTCAACAGCTTAGTATTCAACCACAAGACACACACACTCACAAACACTCTGAAGCTGCAGCATCAAAACAAAACACGTGAAACTTGGACAGGCCGGCATCAAGGCGAGCAGAGCGCCTACTGTGATCCACGCTGGCAAAGTACATCACTGGGACACGCCCAGTACGCCATGACTCATCAGTCCCCCCCCTCTGTTTGTCCCTCCAGTGCCAAGCGAGAGCCCGGAGAGACGGAAGAGACACAAACTCGTCCAGGAAGAGAGCGGAAACACAGGGGGATGTGAGGAGACGGAGAAGGAGAAGACAAGGGACAGCGGGAGAGAGAGGAGAGGAGGAGACACCAAAAACAGATGAATGCGTTGTGGGTGGGACTCACCAGCTCAACTGAACCGTAGTGTTTCCTGCTGAAGTCTCCACGCCTGCAGCCCAAGTCCTCCGAGGCAGAGCTGCAACACAAACGCATGGTCAGACTCGTGGCCCGTCTCTCTTCCATCGCACACACAAACACACACCCACGCATACAAACATGCAGGTCCACGTTCACACACTTTCTAACAACATTCCCGCCCCACCTCCCTCTTTCCTTATACCTTTCTCTTTCCCCTGTCGTGCCGACTCTGACAGCGCAGGGGTGGGGGGGGTGGGGGGTGCGGGTGGGGGGTGGGGGGGTTAGGGGGGGTTAGGCGAATCCCAAATAGTGAACTTCTGCGGCGTTCTAGAACTGATGAAAGGCAAAAAGCTCATAACAAATACAGTTACAGATTTGCACCTATATTTGTTCTTGTATTAGGCTCCACGACGTAGCTCGATGGCCAAGTACAGAACAGTACAGAAGCAACCAAATGGACACCAGTAACCATATATCACTGACTGACCCAAAAAAGAGCAGAACAATGTCGTCATGGCGATCAGAGCGTCTGTATCAAACACTTAGTTTACGCCGGTGTGCACTTAATATATTCAAGCAGGTCATCACCAACGGCCCATTCCGTCTATAATTGAGTGTGCGTGCGATACATTTGTACCTGCCTCACTTTCCCGGGCAAGCTGCGTATTACTGCTATCGATCCATGCTAATCCAAATCGAAGGATCTTTTTGGTAGCACGGCATAAAGGCAGGGAATCTTGGGGGAGAACAGGCTCATTTGAAAGGAATCAATTTATTTGTCTGCTCTCGGCCAGGGACAGCGACAACGGTCTGAAAGCTCCCTTCTGTCTATTGTGTTTGATTTCTTTGGACGACTAAATGGCAGAAGTCTGGTTAAATCCTATTAGAAACAAAGCCATTAGTGAGGCAAGACCGTTGCCAGGAAGAACTGGCAAAGGAAAGCAATTGCTCATCCTTGGCAGGGAACAGTGGGGAAACGTCAGGGCAAACAATTGTTTCAAGGGGTTGACTGAGAAGTTATGAGCTCCAATCTAAGATATTTTGCTTAACAACAAACGAAAGGGCCCAAGCCTTTCTTCTTGGCTGGCACAGCTAAAGCCATTTCCATGTTTGGGAAGAGATGAAAGTGAGCTGAAATAAAGTGGATGTAGTGGGTCGATTATTGCTCCAAAACGATCTAGTTTGTCCATTATTTAATACTCACAGACCCTTACTACAGTGCAAAAACCCACACAGAAGGAGAAACTTCATATTCATGTTTGTGCCGTTAAGGTGGACAACTTCTAATCTGTCCCAATGACACATTTATTTATGAGCCATTGTTACATAGAGTCCAAATGTAATGTATCTAAGGCTTCTAAGCTCCAGCTGATATGCAGCCATTGTCCCTTGGTGGGCTTTTAAAGAGATGTGTATGTGTAACAGGGTACATACACACTGCATGTCTGGGAAGAGAAGGCGATTAATAAGGAAATGTGACTAGATGATGGCTTGTGCCTCATGGTTCCCATCAGGTGCACAATAACCCAATTAACCCTAATGACTCGCCTGCCCTCAAACAAATCCATCTCGTCTGTCTTAAAGCAACAACTGGAACCAAATATTGCCAATTCAGAGTAGCCAGGAGCTTCAGTACATGCCGGGGCCAGAAAGATGCCTCATACAGTCAAGATTGGTTGGATTTTCAACCAATCTTGACTGTATTAAGTATAAACAAACCATTTTCTGTTTGTTAAGCCCTTATTGATTTCAATGAGAGTGAAGTAACCTAGCATTCATTGCTTGGACCGGTGGTCATAGCCGCTATCCCTCAAGTGCCAAAGTAGTGTCTGAAATGCAACAAATGGCTAGAAATCAATACTTAAGTTTCTCTTACTAACACAAAAATCCTGATCGGATGGCGCAATTGGTTGGCTCCAATACTCCAGCCTCTAAATTCATTCAGAAACAAAACAAACACAACATACGTATTTTTCTGGTCTGTTGAGTCCAAGCAGAACAAAGGATTGGACACACAGTATGTCCTGTACATGTGTGTGTCCGTGTCTACGAGAGCTTTTTACTATATGTTATGTGTGCATGTATCTAGTATATGACTGTGAGCTGTGACTGGGTTGTATTTTCCATGTTTCCTCTTGCTCTTCACCACATCCCCCCACTCTCCACCACATCATCCCCCCACAACTCTTCCCCTCTCTGGTTAGCTTTCTCTCTCTCTCTCTCGCTCTCTCTGCGGAGAAGATGAAGGCAGAGTGGGGGTGTTAATACATAATGTACACGCCGCCTTTTAAAGTCTGCCTACGCTACAGTATGCATCCATGAGTCTCCCCTTACTTCACCTTGCTCGCCACCTATATATGTTGTCGATGGGGGTGGGGTCCATCTGACTCCAGCTTTCATCGTGCGTTCCCTCTTTTTCTCTCTCAACCAATCTCCCCCCCAGGTCAGGGTCTTTCCTGCCCTTCACCTGTCCTCTGAGGAGGTGGTCGCAGGGGATGACTGAGTGTGCATGCCCCACCCTCGAGCCTCTCTGAGCTTAATGAAAGCCACATCCTTCCTCCAGTGAGCGGATTTGACTTTGTACTGGTAATTCAGGTTTTAGTCTGAAATGATCACACAGCAATGACACATCATGTTTCAGTAACTTTCAGCATTTCCCCCAACAATTTTGCGTCAACTGTCACAGCATATAGCAGCATATCAGGACCAAGTCAGACAAAAGTTATACCTTTTCTCATGTATGTTTATGTAATAATCTTTTAGATTTAGCTAGAACTGGCTGCGGATGAGTGGACGTGGCTCATTCTTCAAACAGTGCTGCATCTCCTCAATGATTTAGTCTGTTAAAACCAAAATTGTGAAGATGGCACTATGACTCTATGACAGCTACAGTAGGACTTTTACCAATACATTTGGAACAGGACATGATAGAATCAAAGGTTTGTTGGTTTACGAGTGATCATTACCTACTCAATAACCTGTTAAATTGCATTATTGATGACGTCTCGGGCTTGGAGGAGGTATGAACTCTAGTGCCTTCTAGTAATTAATACTTTTCCATTATAGTCCTGGATTGTTACATGAGCTACCTGCTTTTTCTCCCTGTGAGAGGTACAGACCTGCATTCGGTGCTGCCTGTATGTTTAGACATCATACGCCGCACATTAAGATATTGAGTTTCTTAGCGGCGTGAATATTCACTGGAGAGAAATGTCTTTGAAAGCCAGT
Source organism: Genypterus blacodes (assembly GCF_046128005.1). NCBI lineage: Eukaryota > Metazoa > Chordata > Actinopteri > Ophidiiformes > Ophidiidae > Genypterus > Genypterus blacodes. Next base: position 1,338,896 of record NW_027466890.1, on the reverse strand, counting down.
GCCCGAGAGAAATTGCTCTTAAAAGGAAAAAGGTAAAATGGATATTTATTACTGAACTGCCGCCTCAGTAATGGAGTATGGGAAAGGTTACAGATTGTGGTTTCAGTTGCAAGACAATGAACAGTGGCCACTGAAAGGCTCCATACAGTGAAAAGTGAAGTATAAATCATACTCAGCCCCATCATGCTTGACAGTCTAGTGCTTCTCAAGAAAAAGCCAACCCCCTCTCCTGAAGGGATACAATCTAATACTGCAAATGACTCCTTTACTTATACGCAAATAATCATAGCTTTATAAAGAAATGCACCAAAAACACCTTAATGCTCACACAGAAAAAGGTCTGTGAGTGAAAACAGTGAATCTTGAGAGCAAAGCAAATCAGCTTGTCTGTTGGTATGAAATGTATCTAACATTCTGCAGGCTTCCACACACGAAACAAACGAAACAAAAGGAAAAGGAAAAAGCAGCATACAAGGGGGGAAAGCATATGCATCACATTTGCAATTCCACATACTTGGGATATCTTGCTAAACAATGTGATTTGTTTAAATGTTAGTTTACATGTCAGTTACCAGATCAGGATGAATGCATCGAGAGCTGACATTGGCAATTAGTGCTGAACAGGCAGTTTAAATTGCATTTGCTTGGCACAAACACCCAACCATCAAACGCCTTTATACCACAATGTAGATTATATTGACGTCAAAAAGTAAAAATCATTTAAGCCACGGCTGCTTATTGAAGTTAAGTTATCTGCTTACACACACATACTCTCAAACACAAACACACATACTAATCTTGACAGGCACTACCTAAATGAAGAACTGCTCACGGTGGTAAAACAAAAAAACACCAGCGGCTACTCAGAGCTGCAGCAGCGATAATTCAAACCATTAATGTTCAGAGCAGTTTGAGAAAATGTTGGGACAAAGGATGACAGCAGAAATCACTCTGCCAGCACCACCGTGCCACTGCAGCTGATGCTGCAATTCTTTTCAACTGCAGCAGTGGAATTTCCAGATATCAGAAGCTGGAAATGAGCTTTAAAGTGGCCTTGGACTGAGTCTGAACTCTCGTGCATTGGTGAGTGGATTTCAGTGTTGCAGACTAACCACAAATACAGTAGCTATGCTGTTATGTTGCTGTCCCACTGCCAGAGCTGCCTGCTGCATGCACCTCCACACACACACACACACACACACACACACAGAAAGGCATCACATGAATAATTCATCATTTTTCCGTTTACATAATGTCTGAACCCTGAAAAAACACCATCAATTAATAGGCCAATGTAAAGGATTAGCATGTTCAGGTCAAACATTAAATTAGAAGCCCGCAGCGCTTTTTTGCCACTTCCACTACACACATCAGACCGGAGACTTGTGGCTTCAGTCGCTCAGTTTCGCCATCGGAGCGAATGGAAACGATCAATGAATCATGCAGTTGACACCGAGGAGAACTTGATAGTCCATCAAGAAAATAACTGAGAAAATAAGTCAAACATTCGGCGATTTTAAACATAACAAGCTTTTACGCACCAACGCGTAAGCTTGTAGACACACACACACACACACACACACACACACACAGAGCAGAGCAGAGCAGAGCAGGTGTTCGCAGTTTAGTAAAATGTGCTCCGGGCTGCATCGAATATGAAGAGAAGGAAAGAAGAGAGAAGAAAGCGATCAACTGTACAGCAGAAAAAGAGACGTGTTTGGTTTGTTGTTACCGCTGATTGAAAGTCAACAGTTTGTTAGAGGCTGGATCCACACTGTTCATGTCCCCATGCGATGTCAGTCCAGCCCAGACAAGGCAACAAAACACACACACACACAACGGCGATCACGCTGCTTCCTTTCTCTCTTTAAAGAAACAAAGAGCGGCGAAACATCAAAAACAGCAAAAGAAACAAAAACAGCTGGCTAGACTTGCGTCTTCTCTCCGCGCAACTGGTTAATGCGTGATGGAGCGGAGCGCCACCGAAAGCGCATCTCTCTCTCTCTCTCTCTCTCTCTCGCTCTCTCTCTCTCTCTCTCTCTCTCTCTCTCTCGGCGCTGCGAAACAAAGTGACACCGTGAACGCGTCTCGTCGTGGTGGTTACAAGCAATAAGTTACATCATCATTTTAATGCTTTTCCTCGGTACCCAGCGTCCCGGAGCGCAGTGTGATGTCAGTGTGTGTGTGTGTGTGTGTGGTTGTCTGTGTGTGTGTGTGTGTGTGTGTGTGTGTGTGTGTGTGTGTGTGTGTGTGTGTGTGTGTGTGTGTGTGTGTGTGTGTGTGTGCGCGCGCGCGCGAGAGCATCCATATAGACTTTTTTACATTTCATTTTTAACAATGATGCACTTACAAATGTAATGTCATTATTATGACATAAACCCTTTAAATACATGTAAAACAACAACTAAAACAACTTAAAGTTATTAACTTTTTGAGTAATCCTGCTGACTATAATTTATACAACACAGCTAACTGTCCATCTGTCAGGTTAGATCCTCCACTGCCCAGTTTTTATTTAAATTTAAGCCTCAAACAACAGAAAGGGAGAGGAGACAGTGATGATGATGTGACCCAGGTCACTCATCTGCATCTTGTGCATCTTATGCCTTTGATTGACACATTTTCAGCCTATTTAACATTATGGGGTGGGATCTCACACACACACACACACACACACACACACACACACACACACACACACACACACACACACACACACACACACACACACACACACACACACACACACACACACAGTAGCATTTATTACACTCTGCTGCCACCTTCATTAGAGTCAGGGATTGAGCTCTCTCTCGCTCTGCATTCACTCTCTGAACTCATGAAGGCACAATAATACAGACAGACTGAGGGGGATGTAGAGACTGAAAATAACAAATCTAGAAGAAATCTAGGGAATATGGTTGATTAATGCCAGGGGAGGACATACACACATACAGAGAGAGAGAGGGAGAGAGAGAGAGAAAATAGAGAAAATAGACAGAGAAATTTGAGCCAAAGTAAATCTGATACCCTCACAATAGCCACACCACAGGCTGTGTCTCCAACCAACGTCCACACACACAACATTAAAGAGTGCAGGAATGCTCAGCTCAGGCTACACAGCACTCAGCTGCTCATCAATTTTTAATCAGCAGAAACCCCCCTCTGTGGCCCACAACACAGGAAAACACCCACAGCTACCAGCAGACAGCAGAGCAAGGCACTCTCCCTCTCTCTCTCACCTGCTCTTTCTCTCTCTCTCTGGACGTGGCTACCATTTATAAAAATAGCCCACGCCGAAATGCGACTGCTTCGGCCTGAAGCTCAGGACGAAGCCACGGAAAACACGGGAGGAGCAGCTACGCACTCACGTTACATACAAACAAACCTGAGATGCCTAAATACCCTCCCCACCCCACCCCTAATTGGAGCCCTGAGGGTAATCATCCCAAACATACACACACACACACACACAAGGCCGCTCATACATGTTGCATGAACACGACCTCACCGAACACCTTCCCATTGTTGCACCTCTGATACAACCACAGGCCGACACGTCATTTGCGTATCGTTTACAGAGGGGGTTGCCTGGGAAGTCTGTCTGTAACTAGGGAAGACTTCCTGCTGAAAGACATATCAGTTAAAGGCGTTTGTGACCCGGGGAGTCACATTACCTAAAACTAGAGTCTAGCGTGACAGCAGCAAGCTCCAGGAGACGACGACAACGCACTGATTCCTAACAATGACAAAGTATGCATGTGCACACGTTATTGATAGGTCATTATTAGATTTTCTTTCTCTAAATATCAGCTCGATATCAGCTTAAAACAAATCCACTACAATAATGCGAGGATAAATCTAACTAGCACGCTGAGCTAATCAGAATTGCAAGGAAAACAAATTCATCATGTCATCCGCTGCAACTTAAACCTTCAGAAAACAGAAAACACCACACTTAACTGCAACACAAAGATGTCAGACAGCAGTGGGAACGTCTTACCTATTTGTGTGATTTGTGGTGTGTGTCTGTGTGTGTTTGTGTGTGGGACCGGGCAGTGGAGAGCTATCCCAGGCTTTGTGTTCCCCAGACAAATGCCACTTCAAACAGCAGCACACATATGTAGGTGTAGGCATTACAGCGCGTGGGTTTGCAAAGCCGCGTTGTCGGTGCCAGCAAAAGCAGTAGTTGTAGCACAAGCGCACTCACACACGCACATGCACACAGTTGAAGCTTGTGATGTGTGGATCAGAAGCTTCTAACTCTGAAGGTTGAAGGCCGTGGGTTTAAGCTACGCCGTCTTCTCTCTGGACAGCTGCCACTCCCGCCCTTTAGTCTCTCTAAGTAAGCCTCGTCTGGAACACGGCACCTTTCCCACGCATAGGATAAACAGGCCTCTCTTACTATGTGTGTGCGTGTGTGTGTTTTGATCAGTCTACATCAGGGAAAATCAGAGGATCTTACTAGAAGTTATTTGCATAGATGGTAAGACATGTATGTAAATGAATAACTACAAACATAAAGAATGATATCTGACATATAGTTGAAATAGAACATAAACACTGTGCAGATAAGCAGACATGCCCAGATAACAGATGCAAATCAAGACGTGCCGTGATGTCACACCGCAGCATGTACTCCTCTTTTGTATGATTTGATTAAAGCACAATGCCTCCACTGTACTGCAGCTGAAATCATGTTAACAGAATAATGAGGCATCATTGTGAAAATCGGCGAGTGCTGTTTAATATCAGCAAGGGATCACAGCTTCTTTATCAGGTTAAGCTTAAAAATTCAGCAATGGAAAGCATTTACACATGCAACACACACACCCTGAAAACACACACACACATGATTTGGATTCAGATCTCTGCCTCCTTGTTGCTATAGCATCCCAAAGGCCAGCAGGTCACCGTGTCAGGCGCTGGCCACTGATGGCCGTCCTCTCATTAAATCCGATCAGGTGAATTAACCTTTTTTTCTCTGCAATGATCAGAACAAAAGCTGGACACAACTCTCCCCGTCTGCCCACTTGGCTAACGCGAATGTGAGTGTGTGTGTGTGTCGGGAAAATATGAGACGTGGGTCATCTATGTTAGTTTTGCAGGACCGGTTTGTACTAAGTCGTTCTCTCTAACCCTAACCCCATGTCAGGCATCATGTCAGGATTAATGCAAATCCAAAGTTTATGGACTGATTCCATTTTGTGAAACCTCAAATGCACAGTTATCGTTACACAAAGCATGAACTCTTCACAACTGCCAATTCCTCCACATGGACACATCTCTGCTTTCACAGGAAGAGTCTGCCCTCATGTGGCTGCAACTTGTATCACAGTGGACTGCATGGTATGGTGTGTTCTTATATGCAGGTGAAATAAGGGCCGTCACGCACCAACACATATTTGTACGCGTGTGTATATGTGCGTCATGACCTTGTACTGGGATATGGTAACACATATTTCACCACTCTTGTACTTCATGCATGTAGTCCATTAAGTTGAGGGGGAAACTCCCTTTTTAAATAGTTATTTTAAGAATGTCCATACCTCGGCAACTTAATCCGAGCCAGCTCTCTCTCTCTCTCTCTCTCTCTCTCTCTCTCTCTCTCTCTCTCTCTCTCGACCCATGCAACTAGAGGTTTTGGCCATCCTCCACAGGGTAAAAAATGCACAACAGTAACCCTTCACTGGCTCCATTTCCTCCACCTCCTCTTTCTCGTCCTGTGTCTCTCGCGGATCGTTCTCGTTATTACGGGGGGGAGGACAAGGGCGGCGGTTGGTGTGAAGCAAGTCGAAAATACACACATGCACTCCACGGACTTCCCTTCATCTCAGTCCTCTGTCACACACACACACACACACACACACACACACAGCCTTGCATTCTTTGCGTCACCCTCGACAGCGAATGTGGGGGGAGAAAAAGAAAGAAAGAAAGAAAAGGGAAGTTTGTATAAGCATGAAAACACTGCTGGGTGACTGGGTGTATTGGTGCAGTTTGTGGCGGTGCTGGGCCCCGGCCACGTCTCAACCAATACCCTGTTAGGAGTGCAACTCCCTCCGCACTGGGTCAACGCCTGCCAACTGTAATGGGAAATGTTTTTCCAGCTTCTAAGCTTCCCGTAGAGGCGCATGGTGCATTGTTAATGTGTAGGTACAGTATGTGTCTTTAAGCCCTAAATGGAAGCAGATGTTCCAGTGGAAGAGCAAAAGTTTACACAGGGCTGTAATCAAGGATTGTACTTTTTTTCCCCCCTTCTTCTTCTTCTTCTCCTCATTATTTGAGTCTTATTTTTCAGTGTGAGTGAGGTCTGGTGCTCTGCGGTGTTTGTGCACGGGGCTGAGCTGTGCTGAGCTATGCAGCCACATATGGGAGCCATTACAGTCCAGTGTTTATCGGGGCTCGCTGAGGGACCCAGCGTATGAGCCGAGCAGAACCAACCTCGCATACTATTTCAATAACATCCCCGGCTGAAAACCTTCTACGGAGATCACATGAGACACACACCCAAATGCACACTATGGTATTCTTAATGTTAAGTAATATGATCTTTCTCTGTAGTTCATAGGTGTAAAGTATTGAAGAACATCTGCTCATGTCCTCAATCAGGTACTCATACTTCACTTGGGGCTATTTTCTGCTGCCACACTTCAGACAAGTATACCACTTTACTCCACTACATTCTGCAAGATCAAGGAGATTTTTTGCTGTCGTCGGGTAAAAACCTTGTATCTACGCCTTGTTTCCGCTTGATTGCAAAACGCATCTCAGACGTCTTCACAACAGTGAGGAAGGAAGCAGCGCTGCATGAAGTAACTGTGATCCTCCGACATTCTCCAAAACCATGGAAATTGGAAGTTGGAGACACATGGTTTACTTTATAATTCTTCCTTTGTTTGGGTCCACTTTCTTAGACACAATTTCCACATCCTTCCATACACTTTGAGTTTCTAGACAGTTATCCCACTGTGGGATTATAAACGTATTGGATACTTACGCACGTTTACTTTTGTGGAATTTTGCTTTTGAGAGACTGTAACACAGGAAGGGGGAAACCCCAGCAATCCAGCCAATCACAACCACTTTGTCTCTGCCTCTTAAAATATACGAGTCCACTCTAAAATCTTTGAACACAGAAAACAGGTTTGACGTTCAAGCATACGTTCTTCATTGACACGCGGCTTTGATGTTTCCTTCACCAGGAAACCACAGGAGGACAAACCCTAATACATATTTCCTTGTCCTTTTTGGGGGAAAGACACATGTGCTACAAATTAACAATAGTCTCCTTGTCGTTGAGAAAGCGCATGAACTCGCCAAGCTGTACTTCAGCCGCATCTGGATGCAGCTTCGTGCCAATCTGACAAGCTGTGGCAAGAGCGAGGTGCCCTGGCAACCGTTGCCACACAACATCAGCGGGGTGTTTCTTTTTGGCGTGGGGGACGGCTAATGAAGGCGGTGATAGCGTCTCAAAGCCGACGCACTCACGTGACCTCTGCAGCGAGAAGTTCAGCGAGAGTGAAGATGAGAGGGCGAGCAAGAAGGAGGGAGAGAGAGAGTGCAACAGATTTACAGTGTGTGTGTATGTGTGTGTGTGCATGTATGTGGAACCTGCCAAGGATCTATTTTGGTCGTGGGGCCTGGCTGGGTGAAGTTGCCGTTGCTTTATGTGGAGTGTTTTCCCAGTGCGTGTGTGCGTTGAGGAAGGAGGGGGCTGGGCGATATTGATAAATGAACAGCAAACATTCATAAAAGCTGTCAAATCTAACCTTTCCTTCCTGTACTGCCATCAGGATCTTATCTCGCTGTGGTTGTTAGATCTGTGCAACGCTTACAAATCCTAAGATGTTCTAATCATGCAATGGCCTGATTAAGCACTCTGGTAAATGGACCTTCCTTTCCTGGTAACACACTCTCACACTCCTTGTCTGCCAGCGCGTGCTTTCCCCTTAAATGAACTGCAAACGTTACTGCTATGGATTGACGATTACACGCAATGAGGTTTGTTTCCACCACATCAGAATTCGCTGATGGTGCAGCCGAAAAGTACGCAACTCCCTTTTCCCCCTGTGATGTTTGATACAGGCTCAGGCTTTTGGAGTTCAGAGTGCATTTTTACAGCCTTTGTCTCATCCACACACAGACACAGACACACAACCCCCCACACCTCCCCCTTTGCCTTCCCCTCCGCCAGCTGTGGCATTTGTTAGTTAGTGCAGAGTTATGTTTCTTCTGCCAGGGCTCGAGACAACGGCAAGAGTCTGTGAGTTTTCGGCGTGTTTTGTCCAGTGCAGCATCGCCGTGCAGATGACGTTGAGTGGAGGCGGTTGTGTTGTAGACGAGCGCAGATCGGCCACGTATGAGGCTTTCGGAGACGGGCAGAGGTTTGACAGGAGAGCGTACGGCCTGCGTGGTTATATGAAATGATGCAAAGGGTTCCAGCTGACTTGATGCTGAAGGGCATTCCGGCCCTCTGATCTTGATTTGTTTATGTCTACCTCAGGATTTCCATTAAAGGTTCCCTTGTACAGCATGTTACAAAAACTGACAGCAGTGGAAGAAATGCCACAATGGAAAAACATCTTGTTCTGCTCTGAAGGGCACAGACACACACACAGACACACACAGACACACACAAAGATGCCCAACACACACATACGTAAAGTATAAACATCTGCAACCACCAACAAATCCAGCACATCATAGATCAATTTAAAAGTGTTTTTCAGAATAATGTAACATGGTATTTTGACTACATGGTGCAGCCTTGATTGATCCTTCACCTGCATCTCTGCTGGCAACAGATTTCTCTGCTTTCAGAGTCATTTTGCAGCTTGTATTTTGGTGAAAATGGTCTGTTTAGTGCTTTTATCTCTCAGTCAGAGGATTTTCTGTAGCCTAGAGAAGCAGAGGGCAGATTCATGTATTTCCCCTTCCGGCATACAGTACATATAGAAACTCTTGGGCAAACACTATATGCAAACATTTGATTATGCACTTTACAAAGCACGCTCCTGACATGTGTCTCATAATCTCCTCCTCAATGTTTTGGCTGCATACGATCACACATAACACGTGTGTCTTTGCGCTGAACTACACACAGAGTCTCTCAGCTGCAGCCTTGTACTTGAGTGGCTTTCATATCGCCTCAGTGTAGCAGAGACTCTATTCCTACAGCAGCAGCACTTTAGGCTCAACCTGATTGATTGCCGATTAAGCCGCTCGACTCTAAGAGACAGTCTGCCAGGCACCCCTACAATGTGGCTCCAGGCCCGCGGCGAACAGAGCGGGAACAAACTCCTTCACCCCCCTCCGGCCAACAAATCAAGCCCATTAAAAAGGGCACAATTTGAGTGTAATTTGAAAGTAAGTGCTTGGCACAAAGCTGGAGCGAATTTCACGCCCATGCACGCAGGACGCGATGTGAATACGATAAACACAGCTATTCTGAGCGCCAGACCCACATTTTAACAAACAAGTCTCACCTTCACACACACACACACACACACACACACACACACACAAAATGTATCAGCCAAGAGAGCAATGAAATGGAATTCATATTGCATCCCTGCCTTCTTCTCTATCGCATCTTTCCCTTTGCACTCGTCTGCTGTGGAATGGCGAGAAGGAATCTTCAAATAGCAGGAAAACAATGAAGGTATTTGAGGGTTAAAAAGATTCCGAGCTGACCTAGTTGTTTACATCCTCCACAAACAAACTGTGGAGAGTCAAAGTCGCCAAGTTTATTGGGAAGAAAAAGCAGGGGGGGCGAGAGTGATTATGCAAAGAGGAACAAGCTGGCTTCACATCTGCCAATGTAAGAGCCCTTAAGACATAAAAACTATCGACTGTGACAAAACACCATAAACTTCTGATGGGTGTGATGGAGGATGATGCACGTACAGTAGGTGGTGCTCCATTCCCAAAATATCATTATCCAAAGTCCCTTCACGTAAAAATCATGAACAGTTTGTTTCTACCCCCAATTCTATTAGTAGTATATTAGATTACAGAACAGATTTGCAGGACTTGTTCCTTTACTTTCCTTGTCTGCAGGGATTTGCCTGAGACAGGTGCACCATGTGAGGGGAGGTCCTCTCAGATGCACCTGATGTGGGATAACAGTCAGCATGTCTCACAGGTGTCCCGCTGTGCCTCTAGCCTGCGGCTTTTCATTCCAATCAAGCAATACAGCAGGAGGGAGGGGGGTCTCTTTCACTCATGTAGACAGTTTGAGTCCGAGAATCTACACGGATCAGTCAGGACCAGAGACCAAAGACTAGGTCTTTAGGGGAATGGAGGAGGAGGTGTGGGAGTCATTAAAGATTTGTCAATGCAGATTGTCAATAAATCATCATTACGCGGGACACTCAAGGTTGGTGGATCGCCATGAATCAACCATTTGGTTTCGGATGAAAGAGAACTGAGAACGCGACTGACCGCGTGGGGGGAAAATGGGGAAAAACAAGACGATTGCGCTCCATTGGGCTGCACAATAAGAGCGGAGATTAGGTGTTTGGAGAGGATCCGTCTTTGCTCTACGCGCGCACAGAGCGGATCGAAACCTCAACCTGAAAACCACACACATTACTCACATTAAACACCCACATTGTGAGGGCGAAACTGCTCAATCGTCTAATCGTAAAAGTCCTCTCTCGCTCTCTCCCTGTCTGTGTGTGATGGTCGAGACAGACCCGATCGCCCCGGTTGTCCCAGATAAAGACAGTCCCCGCAAAAAAAGAGAGGAGGAGAAGAAGAAGAGGAACCCACCTGGTAATCTCGAAGCTGCAACCTTTCCGGAGGAGCAGGGCTCTCTTCCGCATGATGCCCGCTTTGTCTCTGGCAAGGTACACATTTTTATCTGAATTCATGGGTGCGAGGCGGTAACAAAGTGGGTCCACTCTCGGGGGCGAAAAGCAAAAAAACAAAATCCTTGATTCCTTTCCTTTCCTCAAGGAAAGTCACAAAAACCGAGCGAGAGGCGGAAGAATGAGGGACTGACGGGCTGGCCAAAAAAAAGAAGAAAAGAAAGAGAAAAACCTGTGCCGCTCGCCTCACCGCGACACAGACGGAGAAGATGAAGAAGAAGAAGAAAGTGATCCTGCAGACTTTTCCCTCTCAGGCCACGCAGAAGGCGATGTGCGGGAGCCTAGAGGTGCATGGTGCTGCTGCGGGGATTCCGGGTGTCTCCATGCGGCTGCTGCTGCTGCTGCTGCTGTCACAACCTGAGCGGGACTGTGAGTGTGTGTGAGGGTGTGTGTGTGTTCAATCTCCGGCTGCTTAGATCCTGTTCCTGTTGGAGATCGTGCATACACACAAAATCGCACGCACGCACACACGGTCTCTCTCTCTCCTGCAGCCCAGCACCGTGTGAGTGGCTGCTGCTGCTAGGCACACGCGCACACACACACGCAGAGAGAGAGAGAGAGAGAGAGAGAGAGAGAGAGAGAGAGAGAGAGAGAGAGAGAGAGAGAGAGAGAGAGAGAGAGAGAGAGAGAGAGATGCAAATGTTTGTTTGTGCGTTTAGTAGTATTACATTCCTATGTGAGACAATACAACAGGTCACACACAATGTCTGACGCTGGCTCCTCTACTTAATTAGCAGCTGAAACCTTTTGGGTTTGGGTCAACCACAGGGCAGCCTGAGACACGGGGCTAGAAAAAGGTGCAAAATCCTAAACAACATGGCTGGTGATCATCATGCTGTCTGACATATTATGGAGATTTTGTAAGACTGTCTTGCCTCAGGTGCCGCTTATCACAGTTTGCAGGTGGCATGCAAGTCTACAGTGTGATTTAAGGATGCAGTAACTCGGTTTGACCGCTAGGGTAGAAAACGCTCCAAAATGAGCTGGCTGGTAATGAACGCCATTATTGTTTCATGATTTTATGGTTTTGTGAGCAAATGATTGCACACTCAGGATTTTACAACAGCAGCAGTTGGCACCGTCGTCCGTTCATGCGTCCTTGTGATCTATTTAAGCGGAAACAAATTTGCACCAGTTGTCCTCTGATAATAATCTGTCTTGGAAGGACAATCACTCTGCACTCAGAAACCTTTGCCAAATTTAAATCCTGCTTGTTCCAGATTGTCTCAAATAGCACAACTGTTGCTGCGTCAAAAAAAAAAGAAGGTGCTAACCCCTTTTGTTGGTATAAATATATAATTTCGTAGAAGTGTAAATGATTATTCATTCATGAATTACTCATTGAAGCCCCATCACCTCTCTATGTTGTGGCCTGTCTAACAGAGGACGAAATGCTATACTAGCTAAAATCATTTCGATCCATAATTTGCCTTCAATGATGTTAAGTTTAAATACAGTACACAATAAAGATTATGACTGGGCACATTGTCTTTTCCACTCACCATAAGATGCTTATCATTAGCATGAGGTAATTTTGCAGATACCAAGGGTTTAAACCTAATTATTCCCAGACTCTATGGGCAGCTGAGGTAGAAGGCGAAAACAATCTAAAGGCGGATCATTTGGTCAGTAAATAGTTATGGGGTTGCTGTTGCTTTTTTTCATCCAACAGAAGGAAAAATAAACTTTGCGATTATATCCACCTTTGCACAAACACACACATAAAGCACACGGGCACATGCTACACACACTCACAAACAGCATTTGCTCCATCTGGAATGTTGGCGTGCTGTTTAGATGAAGAATTCTCTCGATGTGACTCACTCAGCTGCATTCAAAGAAACACTCAGCCATATTTGTGTGATTGGACGTCCCCTCTGACTCACTCTGATCGAACTGTGCTGGTGCTCAACACAACATCCCATGGTTGCAATTTGAATAGGGTGTCCATAATGCATCTACAGCACTGGTCTCCAACAGGTAGCTCATGAGCTACCAGTAGCTCGCCACCCGTTTCTGAGTAGCTCGCGAAAGGTTCAAAGAATACATACATTTGACAACACAGCATCACTTGGTAAAGCTGTTTAAATTTCTATCCAATCAAATTCACAGACATCCCGCCTCCTTTTGTCACAAACGATGATAAGCCAATCAGGTGTCAGTCCAACAAATGACGCTGGTTACGTGACACCATAACATTCAGCGATGTAAGCAGGCTAGCAAGCTCACCTCGGATTTGACGATGACCACGCCTAAAATAGCCCCGATAAAAGGCAACAAATATACTATTCTCATTAGGAATTAAAAAAAGCTTACGAATGTGAACGACAAGTGTGTCTCATTTGCGGTGCAAATGCGTCTGTCTGGCTGCTAGCAAGGCGTAATGTGTCGTTCACTGAAAAGAGCTGCCTCTTTGAGCCGGTTCGTTCGTGAACGATGGGAGCCGGCTCCCGTCCGAGAGACGTTTTTTTTTTTTCTGCAATTTAATACAAGACAGAATGATATGATGGTCTTCTCCGTGCCGTGAACACGGGGAAGACTGGACGTTTGAACTGATGTGTTGTTCGACCAATTCACATGAAAACAGACAAGGATCATAACATCAAGCAGGGAGGAGCAGGGCGTGCTGATGGTCTACTACGGGTACAGAGCAGGACAGAGAGAAAGAGAAGTGCGGTGAGTGCAGTGCACAAAAAGATGAGTGACAGCTGGAAAAAAAGCAGCATTTGGATGCATTTTACAATCGTGACAGCATAAAGGCAGAATGCAGAATTTGCAGAATTAAGCCGTCATGTCGAGCAGGGTCCCCAAAAAACCTTTACAGACATGAGAACTCTGCATCCAACAGTTCAGTTGGAAGAAAAAAGGCAGGCTAGCGTGCCTACAACCTACAACTGTTGCGATTTAGAAGCTCCACCCAGGCTCTCAATCCAGTGCATGTTCTTCCAAACAGGAAAACACTGTCCAACAGAGAACCTGCTTCACTGCAAGAACATTCCAAAACTATTTTAATTCCTCATGGAAATAGTGCCACACTCTCTGTCATCTCATTAACATCAGAACAGACTGAATGCATGTGAAGTACAGATAATATGGGAACTACGGGGAATTCTCTGAATTACAGGGAATGTGAAGGGAAATTGTGACAGTGATATGTGGACAGACAGAAAATGTGAAATACAAAGTATTGGTAAAATAGTAAAATAAGTAATAACATTGTTTTGTTTTCCATGAGATTAATATGATGTGAATTTATTAGTGTGAGCTTGCCACTGAAAATGTATACATAAGTTAAAAATAATTTCCCTTAGGGGATCAATAAAGTACATTTCTTTCTTTCTTTCTTAAAAATGTTGCTGAATTTAAGTGCATTTTGATACAAAACACAAGAGTTGGATATCGACATTTTGTACATGTTCACACAAAAGACGCTTATTCAGCTGGTTTGGCTGGAGAATCAGCCATGTGGATAAATGTTACTAATAATGTAAAACATGAGTAGCTCTCGGACACTTTTATTTTGTCAAAGTAGCTTTCAGAGGCAAAAAGGTTGGAGACCTGATCTACAGTGTCCTCGAAAAATGACACATTTTCATTTTTTCTACACAGTCACAGCATTTTCAAAGTGAGGACCCTCTCTGTTCCATAAAGTAAGTAACACGTTCTTTTGTCATGACAGTTTTTTGACAACGCAAAGCATCATAAGGCTACTGTGAGGTACGAAAAAGGATAGAAAAAGATGAGAAAATCTCATTGTAACTATATAATGAGAGTTCTCATCATTTCAAGGTGGCATAGTATTTTAAATAAATATAATAAATAAATAATATCTAGTATTATAAGGATTATGGCAAGTATTAGTTGTTGGGTTGTTTACAGTCTCAAACTAGGTGAAGATGGGTTCCCCACAATTAAGACAACTACAATTAAGAGTTTTGAAGGATTCCTTGTTATTTTCAATTGATTCAGCTGACTGAGCTTGACATTAACAAAAAACCATGAATGTTGTTTAGAGTGACGATCTTACTTGTATTATAAACATATAAAAGGATTGATGTCCCTATTCCACCCATTGCAACTTAAAAGAAGAAGAGAAGAAACTTTACTTGGTCAAATCACATGCAAACACGTCTGCATGCAACCATGCATGCAACCATGTACAGAGGGGTCAGTGCAGGGCAGCCATAAAAGGCGCCCCTGGAGCAGTTTTTTGGGGGTTTGGTGCCTTTAAGGGCACCTCTGCCAGTCCACTTTCTTGGTCCACACGGGACCCGAACAGGCGATCCTCCGGTTCTCAAGCTGAGTCCCTATGGACTGAGCTTCTGCCGATATATATAAACGATACAATAAATAATCGATTGCCAGATCTCATTTCACACTGATTTATACAAGTTTTCAAGAGGGGTAACAACAAGCTGTCCCACTTTCTGCTGGCTGACTGGAGTGTGAGCGCGTACACACACACATCCACACACCAGAGAACAGGAAGAAAGTGGCATTTATTATGTATGTAACTTCTCTGCAACTTTCCAGCTTGCTACTGCACAGGTGGACCACCCTATCTGAATAATTTGGCTGAAAGAAAAAAGTCTGTTTCATTTTCAGTACCTTTAGTATGAATAATATGTAGTCGAAAAAGTAGAACAAATCAACCAAAACATGGAGCCTATTCTGATCTCAGCTGCTTAGTACAAAGACTAGAATCCTCCACGTCTGGGTGATCGAGATACATTAAGGACAAAGTCACAGGATGATGCAAAATGCCAAACAACCTCCATCCCAAATCTACAAACCAAGTAGAGGGAAGCAAACGTTGGCACATCTCTCAGAATGTGAGAGTTTGAGGGTTAAAGGGTTGCTGGGGTGTATCTGGCAATCTGGGCACAAGAGTCAGCACCCTGTCATCCCCTGACTGTGCTGACAATGGATAACAAGTAAGTGCCAACTGTCACCATGGTAACCATGTCGCTAATTGTGAGGAAGAAAGAGAAGCTGTTATTTAGCCCCGAGTCATTGTTGGAACTGGTTTCATCACTTGATAAAAGTTCTCCCTCTTCTTTTTATTTGAACTCCCTACTGCATTTCTCTACTGCACTCCCCCTCTCTATTAAATAATCAGATTAGAACCCTCAAGTGACTGGAATTAATCTCAGATAAACACTGATAAAATATTGTTCTTCTTTTGTGGATTAAAAGGGAACAAGAAAAAGTGCGATCAGTGCACTAAAGCAGAAACTATGTCGTTAAGGAAACCAATGGCACAGCAGCACTCTGCCATTACTGATAATAATCTAAAACACTGCAAGATCGATGAAATTCATGTGTTTATTCTGAAATGTGGGTTTGAGCAATTCAATTAACGGAGAACACAGGTGTTTTTTATCATGTAAACACACACACACAACACATGAAGTTAATATGTGCCAAAGGTAAATATTAGGGTGATAATGTAATGCTGCATTTTGCTGGACTTACTGCAGTGACTGTTGGATGCTCAAATACATGAAGTAAAGCATGTGTGTGTGTGTGTGTGTGTGTGTGTCTGTGTGTGTTTACCGTGTGAGTGCATGCACATGCGTGTCTGAGTCAAGCAGTAGAATACAATGTAGGTAAACAAAAGTTTGTCCTTTGTCACAGCAGTAATACCTTTGAACTCCAAATGAAATAAGTCAACATCAACAAAACCTCTGCACTAGATTACACACACATATGTATACATGCAAGCAAGCAAGCAAGCACGCACACGCGCACACACACACACACACACACACACACACACACACACAAACAACAGATTCTACAGTTACAATATAGACGTCAGAGTCACTTCACACATTATAATCATGATCACAAAAAGAAAACACAACAAGAGGCTTTACATGCTGGAGTTACATGAATATATCCCCTTTAACGGTTAATGGTCTCATGGAGTCGACTGAATCCCTTCACCAAAACCCCAATTATTTCCTCGGCCCTATTGCAGTGAATGATTGCAGCAAGAAATACAAAACGTAAATACGAAACCACAGCAATCAGGCAGGAACAGATTTGCTCTATTCTGATCATGTTTGTCTGCGATGCCACTGACGGTTGTGTTTGGCAACTTCATGGCCTCAAGCAAGATGGAAAGCATGGATAACAATTCTTTTGGCAAGTCATCATTTGCCAATACGAGAAAGTGAGCACTTTGGCCTGTCGTGACTCGGGTGAGTGTGTAGACCATTCTAGATGTTCTCTCTCCATTCATCCTCCAGCTGTCTCAAGGGGATATTTAATACACAATTACAGTTGCAGAACAGGCATCAATGTCCTTTTGTCAGAACATGCTAATTAAACATTTCTAAATGGGATGGAAATAATCCTGTTATGTTTATGGATTATTTACACAATGTGTATGAGTCTCAGAGTCATGTCTGCTGTTGAATAGTAATGCTC
Organism: Genypterus blacodes; assembly: GCF_046128005.1. NCBI lineage: Eukaryota > Metazoa > Chordata > Actinopteri > Ophidiiformes > Ophidiidae > Genypterus > Genypterus blacodes. The sequence continues at coordinate 1,321,587 of NW_027466890.1, read as the reverse complement.
TCATTCATTTAATCTCTTTTGTTCCATGGGGGCAAGCAGTCATCTTTATCTCAAACAAATGTGATCATGAAGACATGTTGGTTGTCACTCTTCGTCACCATCCCCCCTTGAATAGGTGTTTTATTCTGTTAGTCTTATTCTTTGTTTCTCTTGCACTTGAATCAGGAGCAGATCACACATTCACCCAGAGCTGATTTATTCTGCAAAGTCTGCCAAGTCCTTTACTACTCCTAAAGTCCACAGCTCCTACAGTATATCATTAAAACCACATTCTCGTAATTGTCGTTATATTTTGTAAATCCTTCCGGTAAAGGTCTGACTCCTGGTCCAATGACGGTGTCCAGGTAAAGCGGGATCAGCGTGGTTTAGATCTCCGGTCGACTCTGTGAAGTTATTATCATGCACAATGAAATGACTTTGTTTATCTGACTCCATAAGATAAAAGGATCGTGACAGTTTAACTCTAATTTAGACGGACCGCCAATTCTATATTTAAAATTTAAAAAGACTTTTAGGATTCTGATCGTTATTCTTATTCTTGCATAATTTAGTATTGAATTTACTCTCTTAATTACTTGATGTTATATTACTCATTCGAATTACATTACGAATTTGAATAAGCCATATGGGTTACTTAACTCAGAGGTTTTAATTCACATTACCGTGCACGCGTGTTTAATAAGGTTTTCTTTATTAACTCAGAGACGTGGTTTGTAACTTGTCCTGAAAAACACAAGTTAAAACATTTTTACCGACTCAGAGGCCGGTAATGTGCGCTTGACGAGCTATGTTTTTATCACATCAGAGGTTTAGCTCACATTATGTCATAACAACGTCAATCCGATCCAATCCAATTCTCGCCAATCCGTTGGCGTGGTACACGTAAGATTCTTCAAGCCTTGTTCTTGTTTATCAGAATCTTTCCTTTTTTGTAGCCTTTTTTCGCCCACGTGGGTAAAGCAATCCAAAGGTCTCTAGTGTCTCTGGAATGCCGAAATCATAACACAAATGGTAATCCGAGATAAATCAAATTAACAATAAACAATTGACAATTAATTTAATTTCTAACATTTGGTATTCTACAATCAACAATGATAATCTATAAGTCACAAAAAATACATTGAAAGCACATAACATGAAATTCCCATTGTCAGGTAGCAGAACCTTGTACATACCTCAAAACTACGTAACAACGAGCAGTTAACACAGCGTTCCAACGTGGGTAGATCTGGAGACAGATGCTACCAGAATTTAACCCCAAAATCTAACCCATAGCTGCACGCAGAATGCATATGTTGGAACTCCCTCTAACGGGAAAGAACCCCGAATTACCTGCAAGTCTGCCTTAAATACAGACTGAGCAGGAGGTCATAAAATTACTATTCATCTGATGAACATGTGCGTGCTATGAAATTTGCGATCTGCCGGTCTGTCTCACGGACTAATTAAGTGAAGTTGGATAATGTCCCACGGCACACCTGACGATCTCTCGTGGCACACCGCGAAAAACACTGGGTTAAAGCACAGGAGGTTTCGTATCGTGCCAGCCTCCGCATAGTGAAAGCCGGTAAGCCGCACACAATTGGTGAACAGCTGTGTTAACCATTAGCCAAAGAGATGGTACACATAATGTGTGGCGAGAAGTTCGCCAAACAGTTAAACTTGGTGCCACTTACAAATGACACAGGAGAATAGGAGCCATGGCAGATGACGTTAGGAAGACACTGATTGAACGCATTAAAAATAGTCGCTATTATTCCATCGAACTGGACGAGACTACTGATGATGCAGGTTTGGCCAATTACTTGTTTATGTCCTTTACCACTCTAGTCATATACATGTATCCTGGGTCTCCCATGGTGAAAGGCCATCACTCCTCTGGATATTGTGAATTAGGCTGAAGCCAGAAGCCAGTATTCCGATCGTGAATGTAACTTTATGTTGACCATATAATTCTTATAGTATTTAAAATAGATAAATGTATATTTTATATCTAACAATTTCATTGTGCCCTTTTAGCAAGATTTTCTCTCTCTCGCACACTCATACACATACTGCATACGACGGCACACAAACAATCCAAAATGAAGGGGAAATTTCTCCAAATGAATGGAATTGACTTCCCTAAAGAGGGACTGGACATCCTTTGTGGAGATGAATGACATTTCAGCCTCGATACTCTCGTAACTGCAAAAGTAAAGATCAGAGGAGAAATCACAACTTAGTCATGTCAGTCTGTACAACAAGAATAGAACAAAGAATTAAATATTTGACGGACGCCATCAATCCAGAAGAAGAACAAACACAGCAACAACTCAATGAAATACAAAAAACTTCAACAAATTTTACAGCTTTGAATATAGCAATGGAAAAAAAAGCTAGTATCCCATCAATAACGGATTTGGCAGGTGAAATTGTTCAGACATAAACAAAACCCTCTGTTATTCTATAAAACCTCCACTTTCAAAAGAACAAGCAGATGCAGTCAGTAGAGCACTCAGCCCTCAAGAACTCTATAAAACCTTCTATCAAATGCCAAATGATAAATCAACCAGACGCGATGAGTTCCAGCTGAACTACAGCTGTTCTACAAACAGTCAGGCACAAACAAATCACTGCTATTCTTTAAATTAACAAACTACACAATCCTCCCCCGCCACACACACACACATGAATACCACTGATACTGTGAATACCTGCAATGTCCCATTCACTAAAACAGAACAAAGATCCAATCCAAGCTAATGGACACCGACACAGAATGGATACAAACAGTTACTCCCCATCTTGTTCCATGAAGACCAAACAGGTAAAGTTTCAACAGACACGGCTCACACACCTGCAGACTATTCAATATGATCAGCCTTTACCAACAACTAAAAACTACAATACAAGTAGAGTTAGATGCAGAAAGGGCATTTGACAAACTCAGCAGGGCTTTTTAGTACTCAATGTTCTTGGAAAAAATGGGATCACTTCAGATTTTCACTCTTCAGGCATTTTCAATGAGCCACTTGCCATGGCAATTTAGCAAGGCAATTATTACAGCATAGTCTCATCTTTATGCAGATTTAACTCTACGTCACTAGAAGGTAACGTTCACATTAATTAGCAGCTTCTTCCATTATACAATAACCTGGAATAAATCAAACAGACAGCTGAAAATGTGTCACTTCCACTTCACACAGGCAACATTATGTATTTGTATCAACACTTCCAGCAGGAAGTCGGATCTTTTTTCAGCTTACTACACACCATTATAGAAATGGGTGATTTTAAAACGCTGACTCAAACTCCCATTATCCCTCATTCGATGAACCACAGCAGTAAAAATGAAAAGTCTAGCTCCAAATAATTATCTCTTCTCAATGCTTGCTGTCATCAACACAGAAAAATGGTTCAAATGACTTGACTTACACCAACTACTCAGTTTATATAAAAACAAAAAGACAGGGGAAAACATCCATATCCAATTCATTCATAGAAGCACCAAATTTCCTCGACTACAAATTACATATCGAGCCTCTCTAAAGAAAACTGTCAAACAACTCAACGCACAACCAAATCTTCACTTGCACTGTGTACACACGTCAACACAAACTTACAGCTGATACAGTATAAAATCCTACACAGAACTCAACATTACTCTACATAAAATTTCTGAAACGGGTTCTGCCAACACAGACACTTTGCACCACAGTGCACTCTGGCCTGCACTGACTATTACTTGCATGCCATCTGGACCTGTCAACCAGTTCACACACTTTCTGGACCACAATAACACAAAATATTCCTCGATTCTGGCCTGCAGAATCCCATCATCCTTATCGCTCTGCCTTCTTGGAGATACCAAATATATACCTCCCATCCTCCACCACTGAAGTTATTTCTCTATAATTTTCTATAAAACATTTTTACAGCAGGTCAAAACATATTGGTCTATAGACACGATTTCTCCTTTCTTTCGATTTCAATGAAATTCCACTCCCAGTATAAACCATAAACCTCCACCCATCTCTACACATCATCTAGTTCACAGGTGTTAGACTCAAGGCCAAAGGGCCGAATTTATGTGGCCCGCAAGAGCAAAATAAACATCTATGCTGCTTTTAGGCGTACATTGTCCATAAACTACATTTCCCACAACGCATGTCGATTCTGTGACCCGGGAAATGACGGCATCCCACCATTAAAATGCAGCGTTTCCACATCAGTGTCAGATCAGCGTTTAACGAAGGTGATTTTCCGAGGATAGATTCTCGGATATTTAAGTAAATGATTCTTTCCTGTAATCTCCGTCTGTGAACGACTTTCAGTGCCTTTCGATCTTCTCAAATCGGTCATCTTGATTGATTTGCTCTCCCCAGCTTTTCACAGCAGTATCCAAATCGCTGCTTTCTGTTCATTTCCAGCTTAGTACTTTTCACTAAATGCTGCGTGTTTTTTCCAGAAATGTCTTTGAACGTTTTGCCTTTTACTTCTCTTAATTATTATAATTTCTCTCCTGTATTGTTGTCAGTGAAAACAAATTGTAACTGTCAAGGCAGAATCAAACTCTCTGTTCTTCCAAGACTTTTTTGGAGTTATCCACGGATAGTGAGTCAGTTCAGTTCACATTACTACACAGATGTGGATATCAGAATCAGAATCAGAATAGCTTTATTAATAGCTTTATATGTATGTACATTTAAAATAATTTCTAGATCTTGACAAGTTGTTTTTACTGTATATATACACCTTATTGTTATTATTGTTTATAGTTGAAATTGCACTTGTTTTAATTTCAGCTTGTTCACAATATGTTTAGTAAAAACAGAGTTAAATAAAAGTAAACATTTCCAATATGAACTTGTACCTCTTTGCACTAAAACGAAGGGAAAACTTGGAGTTGTCCATTTACAGGTTATTATGCTATGGTTTTACAAATACGGCCCACTTGAGTTTAAATTGGGATGAATCTGGCCCCGAATTAAAATGAGTTTGACACCCTTGATCTAGTTTATTCATTCATTTTAATTATTTCCTTCCTATCTTCTTTGACTGGATGACTCATTTGACTGAAACAAATGAATAGGAAAACTAACAATTAACAACTTCAAAAATGAATAATTATCGAAAAAGAAGAAGGTGGAAAAATTAATGGGAAAACACCTGATAATGAATGTGAAAAAACTAAAATGAATACAAAAACATCAAGATTTGAGGGGAAAAAGTGGAAAAAATTACAATAATGTAAAATGAGACAATTGGTTTCCACTACAGTCAAACATATATTGACTAGAAAGCAGTCAGGAAGCAGACAAGAAGCAGACAGAGAGCGAAAACCTCCACATGACTTTAATAAAAGCATAGTTAGACTATGTTGTGTATTTTCTTTGAAGCAAGCATTTGACACGACAGTGTACATACAGTTATGGGACATTTTGGAGATAATTTTTCATACAGAAAGAGGGGGAAAGGAGAGAGAGATAGAAAAAAGGAAAGAAGGTCGTATAATTATTATTGTTGTTGTTGTTTAACTTTTTTCCAAGGGAGGCAGAGAGCCAGGGGGAGACAGAGAAAGGAGAACTTAGACCCTGAGGCAAAATAGGCACTATAAAGTACAAGTAAATTGAAACAGAAACAACAGAAAGCCATGGTTGCCGAAGGTTGAATAGTTAGACTATCGTCATAGTAACATCAGGAGGAGGGATAAAGTAGTTGGAGGTCAGTTAGAAATTACTATCTATGGAACAAACTTCAATCATCACTATTGCCACCCAGGCCATTTGGACCTGCTCAAATTCACACACACACATACTCACTCACAGATACACCATCCATCCTGCTCAGATTTGAAGTCAGTGTGGATGTGAAAATGGTGGCGCTCATTACTTTCCACTCCGGGAGCTCTGATAAGAAAGATAGCCAGATGCACATTTGCACTTTGTATATATAGCCAGATGCACATTTGTAATTTGTACCCTTGTCCTCCTGATGTATTTGTACTGTCATGTACTGTTCCCTGATTGTATGTACTTCGCCCCTTATTGTGTGTACTTATTATGTTGTACTTATTATCTGCATGCACTCTTGCACCTTTCTCTATATTGCACTAGTTTTGGTGATTTCTCGTTCTATTTTCATTCTGCACTGTACTGTAACTGTTTCCCTTGGGATAATTAACTTTTATCTTATCTTATCTTATCTTAATGGAGAGAGAGAGAGAGAGAGAGAGAGAGAGAGGTGCAAACTCTGACCACATGGATTTGTGCACACCCACAATATTCCAAAATGGAGGGGGGGGGGGGGTCCGCGGAGGTACTGCAGGGGAGTCGCTGTCCATTGATCTGTGATAGAAATGTAATTATTGTATCATTCCAATCATTCCAATGATTTTTATAGTGAATATCGCTGAATGTGTGTAATTTCCTGTTCAAATACGGGGGAAAGACGCAAAAGGAGGCAGCGACTGGCTAAGCCTCCTCTCGGGTCACGCAATCCCTCTCAAAGTGGCCAAAACCAGCCCGCTAGGGAGTTCAATTTGGCCCGTAGGATGAATTTTGAATGTGAAAAAATGCATAAAAGACACAAACTAGAAATTTGGGACGATGTCCCCCCCCCCAACTTATTCTTGCTGATCTGACATAAAGCTGCAGTGCAAATGCAGGAGGGGAGGCAGCCAGTACCTCTGCCTCACTGAGGGGGGCGTGTGTGTCTGTGTGAGCACATGGGCTTGTTCTGCTATGGTTCTTATTCAGGTGTTACAGACAAATGGCATTGTGGGTAGCTAAAAAGTAGTCAAGTCAAGTAGAGAAAGTCAAGTGCACCGCATCACGACTTTCATCCCTAGCAATAATTATCTCTATTGAGACAGAGAGACTTTTAAAACTTAAAGAAGATAAAGAGAACTTTTACACCAAAGTCATAGAGATGTTTGTCCAGAAGGACAGGCTAATGGACTTCATTTAGTTATTTTAAAGAATAAAACTACATTTGTCGTTTTGTTGTGGATTGTATATACTTTCGTTTGTATTGAATGAGTATAAATTGTGGAATTGTGATGGCAAATTAAGAACACACGGAGGGTGCAGCAGAGCAAATGCGCTCTCTCTGAGACGCTATACATTTTTGTTCTTCTTTGGCTAAGTATGTACCTATGTGTGAAGAATGATGATATGGGATATGAAACATAACCAGTAGTCAATGTACAAGCAGCCAATTGAATGGTGTGAATTTATGCTACTCTGTTGAATTCATATATTCGTAAATCTGTCCTTGAAAGAGTCAGTGCCTCCCGCCTCACCACACTTCACTGGCTTGAATAGCTTAGAATTGAATGCACAATAACAGGGTAGCTATATTTATACATGGCACTAGGCCCAGTTTGATATAAAACACAATTTTATACAATATATATAGTAGGGGGTCCCTGCTCCATCTCTCCATCAGTTTGGGGGTCCTTGGCCAGAAAAACGTTGAAAAAAGACCCCTGCCCTAATGAATACAAATTGAACTAATGGATGAAATCAGAAAGGGGAGGGGTCCTCACGGGTCACAGTTTCTCTTGATAGAATGGGAAGAGCGAGGTGAAAAGGTCACAATAAGGGGCTTCTTTTACAGTGCAGAAACGCCCACAGCCGCGTTCAAACTTGTTAAACCAAAGAACAAAACGCAAACAGACCCAATTTATCTTTCACCTTCCTTCACCTGCACTAACAACCATTAAATTAAATTAAATGATTTCACTGCATAATCTCCGTCTTAGGAGGAATACATTTGAGCAGAAGCAGCTATGCAAATCAGTTTCTTCTCTTCTTTTAATTTCTTTGGCTGTGGATGCTTTCCCGGCGCTGTGGGTGGAAGAGAGGAACAGATGTCAGTTATTCATGAGGTCTCAGTGTCACCGCGTGTTTCCAAGACGCGATGGAGACTTGTTTCATGCATTACTGCAACAGCCGTCGTCTGAAAATGTCACTAAGGCAGTTTGGCTGCTGGGAGATGGATGGATCTTGTCTGTTCTTGCGTCAGCTTTAGTATGTGGGAACACTTTGCATATGCACCCACATGGAAATGCATACATGTACACAGGGAGAGATTGTGTCCGTTTCCCTGGGAACTAGGGATGAGAAGGTACAGCAGATGGAGGGGATTCCCTGTCACCACCGCCGGCAATAACTTGAGCAACAGTGGGGTTTCCCACTTTTTAAAACAATACAAAGTGATATATGATATTTGTCGAGAATTAGGGTATTTTGTAAACATTTTCTGTCTCCTCCCTTCTTTCTCAACACTAATAAAGGAAAACATCGATCCCGTCCCTTCCACCTCTCTGATTAAAGTAAAAGCAAATGCAGACTTACAGTTCCCCTCCATCTGTCCCTGACATTTTAAAACTCGAGTTCAAATGGAAAACAAATTTGATGTATTCTAATGAGGACATAACGCGACTCAGCCCTTTGTTTAAAACCCGGAATTAATTGAGGGGATGGACTCAAGTGTTTCATCTGACCCTCCTCCTGTTGCCTCTTGTGTTGTTACCATAAATTCTCGGGGAAAACATTAGCACGAGATGCTGCAACAATGGCTTTTCTTCTTGTTAGCATTTCTATTTAACATTGATTAGTATTCATGAGAATGCTAAGATATTCTCCCGTGCAGATTTGATTGCTGCATTAACATGTTTTTGCATAATTAATGAAAATCACTCAAATTAGATATTAAGAATGACACATCAAAAATTTAGAGAAAATAGAGAAAAATGCAGATTAGGGTTTATATACTCATATGCTGCATATACATATAAACCGCACATACAGTATATATGTGCTATAAATCATATAAACTAGTGGTGTGTGAGACTGGATTTGAGTCACGATAAAAAAAAGTTTGGATGTTCCCCAAACGAGTTTGAGTGCTGATGAGGATGAGTATATAATCTATAGATATTTGTTGTTGCTATATTTTGGCTCAGACAAGTATAGATTGATTCTCACAACTGGGCAGCAGAGTTTCGCTAATATATGCCTTTTAATTTGGTAATTTATTTGGCATAAATCATCAAAAATTAAACCCAGTGCCAGTGGCAAGTTTTAGTCTTTCTCTCTCGCTCTGTGTGTGTGTGCCTGGGATTGCTTCATTAAGTGACATTGTAATTGATGGTGGCAGATGTGACTGTAAAGACAAAACATGACCACTTAATTTGGTTACTGCAATCTGTCCTCTTCTCTCGATGGTGCACAGGGCAGCTGCAGCTGCAGCACACGCACACGCACACGCACATGCACACGCACACACACAGAGTTGTGTACCCTTTTCATTCCAGGGTGAAGCTTTTCTCCTTATTTGCGTCCCGTCTCACTTGTTTGACTGAACAGGTGTCTGCCCTTGTCAGAATGTCTCATGCATGAAGTAAAACGGTCCTTGGGGAAATATGACCCCAATTAATCGCTGAGCCTGGTGATCTTCATTCACAGGTTAGTCTAAATTCAGTAATGTCCCTTTGCAACCGATTAAAAAGTATATAAGTCTGAGAAAACTTGTGAGGTTTCCCATTTGTGAATTCTCTCCTTCTATACGCATACAAGTGATATCATTATTTTATTGTTTGCAAAAATATTACTTGAGTTCAATTCGGGAGAGACAATGGGGAAATTGAGAATAAGAGGAAGGCGAAAGAAAGGAGTGTTAAGGAAGTGGTAGAAAAGGAGCATTGGAATCAACTGAGACCAGACCAAACTTTTGAATAAAGGAGGACCTGAAGCAGAAGATGGATCTGCAGGTCAAGGGCGGGCCGAAGTCAACTCAAACTGGTTTATTTGAATAATGGCACAGGTGCAGCTCGGCTCTGAGGCTCATCTGCTCTTTACAACGCCGAGGGTCACATGATGTGGGCCGCCGCTGTTTCATGTGGTAATGGTAGATGAATGTGGCTTTGTCTGGAAGTTACCACACTGATACCGTCACCACATACAAAGGGGAGAGGATAAATAAAAAAGCATAGAGAAACAGAAAAAGATAAAAAAATCAGTGCTCCTGAGCAGCGTAGGCACTTTGGTCTATATTGCTGTGTGTGTCTGTGTGTGTGTGTCCCTGTGCTTCCTTTTTGATGGGTAGGAAATTGAGCGCTCCAAATGAGGAAGGATGCTTCCCTGCTATGTGTCCCTCCAGAGATCTCACTGCACAAGCTGCTTCAGCATCACTCCAATCAATTTGCTACCATAGTCTGTATAATCTGATTCATCTCCTTAAAGGCTGAATCCATTTTAAAATGTCACTATGGAGAGATGGCTACGGCTTCCTTATGTATGTTTATATATTTATACTGCAATATTCCACTGGGCGCTCAGGGAGCACATACTGTACCTCCCCCAAGGCCCATCATCCTCTGATTTAGCTTTTTCAAAAATTTGATTTTAGATCAACGAATGTTTTTACCTTCATGCCCTCGTGTTGCTGAATTGTATTGATGATTGTCTTATTGTTATTGCGAACAAAGACACACATCGGTTACACTCAGACAGACAATAAAGCATCTTGAATGTCGAACCTCACAATAAAAAGCTCACATGTTTTCATATCACTGCCATCAAATCAGATGCATAAAAAAGATTGATTGTGTAAATAAGTGCACAGTGGTATTGTGTTCATCTGTTGGAAACATGTCAAAGCTGTTGCACACCGCCAGATTTGGATCGATATCTGCATCTGCTGAATTGTAGCTGTTAATCATCATCATCTGATACACAAGGCTATAGGTTGGGTTAATATAAAACAAATAAATTAGGATTTTTCTCCTGAGAGACAAACAAGCACTACAGGCAGGCGGGCAAAAATTTGTTTCAAATGACCTACAGGCATTTGAAACAAACATCATTTCATGAAAATGAATCAAGCGCTCAATTGCCCAAGATGAGGGCCGTCCAAAAAATAGAAATTACAGAAAATAATCCAGACTCACAGAACAGCCTCCAATTTGTTATGTGGCAAATTAGAACAGGCAAGATTTACCCAGCTAGAATAAAAATGATGGCGATAATTAGTCTCTTCAAAGAATAAGCAGTAAGAATCAAATGTGAAGAGGATGTGTGGGAGCCATTTGGAGATGGCAGCTTTTGCTTCTATTCCTATTTTGCTATCATAATTCTCCTTCAGTGCTGCAGTCAAACCTGATCTCTCCTCCGGATGTGATGAAATAAATTGAGTATCAAAACATATCAGATTTAGAGACAGCTGAAACAGCACAGCTGACTGACTGAGTCACCACTCTGGGTCACTGATACAACGTGCACGCACACACACACAATGATCAGTATATCAAACATGCTGTCTCATCTTATTCTGAACATAAATCTTCAATATACGTGTTCTATTAATACAGTTATCATGAAACAAAAAATGGGAGGCCCTACAGAAACTGTATGAAGTCGCTTCCTGTCTTGATGTAGGATTTTCATACAATAACACAATGCACACGAGCCTTTAGTGGTGATTAGCACAAAGGACGGTAAAAATAGTTCCTTAAAATACGATTTTTTTCAGGAACGTATTTTAAAGCAATGCACCAATCTTGAAGCCAGTAAGGCATATTTGTCTATCCCATGATAGATGAACAAGGCTAGGGGGCGCATTTATGTGATGTAAGGTGACCTAAAGTGCCCTGAAAGGCGACTATAAATAAAAAGTATTATAATTATATATAATATACAATATAATAGTCATTATTACAAGAGTTGCTGTACAGGTACAAATAGGGATGCAAACATGCGACAGCCACTAATAATAATAGATTTGGGGGTAGGTCAATCAAGGTTATTGTTCATTATCATAATCTCTTCAGGGTAGTATAACATTAAATTAAACCCAGACAAAGGAATGTTCAGCCTTGACAGAGATATGTGTTTGAATGACTGCCCTACAGTCTGTAAACAAATAGTAAATCTATGATACACACTTTGCTCCACACACCGCCGTGGAATAATATTTCAGGATCCTGTTTCAACACAATGGCCGCTCATACTCACTCACTGTGGTTAGAATTATGTTTTATTGCCATAACACAAGGCACAGACAAAAAGTACCATTGTAATGTTCCAACCAGTGCACTAAATAAATACTCTTATGGGAGGTAGATGAGATTAATTAACTTCGGCTCTTTTTATTTGATGCAGAGATATTAACAATAGACATTAAGATGCTCCAGTTTTAGCAGTCTGGTTGTAAATTGGGATTTGTTTTTATATTTTTGTGTTGTGATAAGTATGCAATTTTAAAAAGGGCACTTAAAATTGAGGCCAAATGTCTTTACAGGCTTTTTAAGGGCCCTACATGTGCTGTATGTGTGTGTGAACTGTAGTAAACTCATTGATCGCCTAAAAGCAGGGAGCTCACTTTATATTATGATCCTGTGTTGTCTTATTTCCTGTTTTATTTTGTTAACCTCACCTCGCCTCGTTTCTGTAACTCCACTTTCTTGCCCTTGTGTTTAATGATCGTCTGCCCTTCCCTGGTCCCTGATTGCTAATATGATTTCAATTGCTTATGTAATATACTAGTAAAATATAACCCTGTGGCATATTTAGACTCTTGTGGCTGCATCATTTCTTATTACACGGTGTCCTTCACTGGTTTTGCAAAGCAGAAATGAGGAAACTACTGAAGAATATACAGCATGCTAATTATCTCTGCACACCTAACTGGGTAACAAGATTAGCTGTAAAATACAGCTAATCATGTTTTTTGAAAAGGGCTCATTCGAATCACGTTGGAACGACCTGAGATGATCTTTTTGATAAACATTGATTTTATGAAATCCTCTAATGAGAGGAAGTGAAGTGATTTCTGATTAATCTAATGTATTGTGAACAAAGGGGAGCAGGTGAACGTGGATGTGCAAAATGGACAGAGACCAGTTGTTTGTTGTTCTTCTTCTTCTCCTGGTCTACAGGTCAACAGAAATAGTTTGTGACAACAGCGGTTATATGAGTCCATTACCTGTGTGCTGGTGTCTTCGTTTGTCACATCATGGGAAGTTGGACCTACAGGGAATGCAGGAGGGTCTTCACCTGGAAATGAGATAATGAACTGATGAGATTAAGAACTGATATGAATCATGTTCATGGCGATACTCCCAAGTTATTTAAGTTTCTGAAACAGCATATAACATAAAGCTAAGTGCATGGCATGGTCTTTTCTAGAGGTCTCAGCCTCAGTCTCATAAAAACACATGAGGAGCTGTAATGGATCGAATTCAAAATACTACTTGTAAACATGCACCAGCTTAGGAAGTGTAACATTTTGCCTGTATTAACTTGAGTTTAGATACTGAAAAGTGCTGTTCAAATGATGTGAGATCCATATGTGAGACTACAAACATATACGTGACAACATTATCTACATGACTCCATTACCTGTGGGCTGGCTTCATTTTTTGTCACCTAATGCTCAGTTGGATCCAGAGGGAATGTCACAGTCTCTGCTCCCACAACAGCAGCCAGCTGGTTTGTCACCTGGGATTCTGAACAAGAACTACAATTAATTATATAAAACCGAGCGATCACATGGACATCCACAGATAATCAGATTAATATGAAAATAGGAGAAATCTCAGATCTAGCTGTACTTATTGGACTAATTTTTTTTTACAAACTTCTCGAAAAATTGCATCAGTATGACTAGTCTAACCTGTTTCATGTCTTAATTATATTGATTAGAAGTTCCGTGGCTCACCTTTTCTCTGGAGGATAACAAACACCTGGTGCCCTTGTTGTTGTTGTTGTTGTTCTTCTTCTTCTTCATTTGTGTTTATTGGCGTGTGTCAAACCAGCTTAATTGCGCATTACTGCCATCAGCTGGACTGGAGTGTGAAACAGATTACTGCACAAAATAAAGCATGAAAAACAAATGACTCTAGATTTTTTAAGAATTTAACAACGTAAGAGTTTATTTTGCCTCGTGTTTAGTGGCTGAAGGGGGTGATTTCTCTTAATACATTTAACTGCTTCTGTTGGCAATTTTCCAGTTTTTATTAACAACCAATAAAGGCAACATTCTAACCACTGTTGGTAAATTGCATATCAGTATCACGTCTGATTTATGTCCTTTTGATGTAAGATGTGATGAGAAAATCCACATGAGGCATATTGAGACTGTGGAGCTGCTTGCAGGCTCCTGTGCAGCACAACTTGTTTCATTTTCATTTTAATGGAGGATTTTTACTTGTAATGTGGTGATTTTTTTCACTGTAGCTTTACTTGAGAGGGACGTGAATACGTGTGTTGGATTAATTCATTTCACATCGACATGAATCAGAGAGCTGACGGCTTTGACACACACACACACACACACACACACACACACACACACCTCAACCAGTCTTTGCCCTCCCCTGGCTTTAGTTTCATCTTGCTTCTTAAGCCAAGCTGCAACCAAGCCAAGCTGCAGCTCTGAAGGAATCTCTCTGACAAAGCTCCTGTCAACTTACGGAGCTCGGATTTCTGTCTCTGGACAATCCATTGACTTAAAAAGGAGCAAAACGTCCCTCTCCCATCTTCGTCGTCTTAAGCTATTATTAGCTTTGCCAGACTGTATGAGAGCTTCATGTGCAAAACAAGAGCTGCTCGACTGTTTTTCACAGGTTAAGAGAGCATGAGCCTGTGTACAGCTGCTCGCAGTATTACTTCTCCTGCACTTAACCTCAAAGAAAACATTTCAGCGCAAAGATAATGGTTTGAACCCCGGCGTTATTGCATCTCCTGGGGCCCCTTGACTCCAGACACCTCCTTACCTCGAGCCCCCACTCACAGAAGCCTCACAGCCCCTCTAACAGTGAAGCAACTCATAGTAATAGTCAGCTTTGTGATGAGTTTACCTAAAATTTTGAAAAAAGCCCATTTGGGAACGACAATAGAGAAATAAGCTGTATGTGTGAGTGAGCCAATGACTTGAGAGCATCTGAGGATTAACTTCAACATTAACTCCATTAACTTGACTAAAATATACCTCAACTGGCTAAATGTCACCAAAATCTACACACTACTTTTAAATTTCACTCTAAAGATGTAAGAGGATCTCTAGATTCCCTATGACAGAAGTTCCGTGGCACTCCGTGTTTCCAGCTGGCTGCTCGTCTCCATGGTCTGCCTCCGCCGCTTCGTCTCATTGGCAGCTCCATCTGTCCGCCTCACACCACTGTTTACCTATCTGAGCTGTCGGTCTTCCTAATAAAGCCATGACATAGCCAGAGAAGACCAAAGTCAGGCAGGGCCGCAGAGAGAAAGAAAGAGGCTCCGCTCTGTTTTGGTTTAATATCTCCTAGTTAATACATAGAGTGTATACAACAATATGGGAAATATGCAGATTATTATTCTTGGTCTGTCCTGGATTCCTTTTTTTTTTACTATTTGTTTTTATTGAAGCAAACATTTTACATGACAGTGCGCATACGTCCTGACTGGTTTGTGCCATATTAATCATCACTCTGTAAGAGTAATCTGTCTTAATCAGTGATTTGTGTAGAATTATAACATGGCCACTGAAAATATTCATTCCTAGTTGTCCGGTCTCCATTGAAATCATACCAGGATCGACTGATACGATCTGATCTGGAGATATGTGGACGAAAGCAAGGGCAGTAATGTTAATGTAAATTGATTTTGTAAATCACTTTTTTTAAACTCTGAGATTGAGATTTAATCTATCTGCTAGGTTCTCCTCTACATCACTGCCAGTGTTGGTTAAAACATACTTCAGCAAACGTAGAGGTATCTCATTCCAAAATGACTGTGTTACAGGTAAAATTCACCTGTCAGATAAAAACACTAAGTCAAAGTTATTTAGGTGCTGATATTACTTCAAATTAGGTATTATTAAAATGTACGATTTTTTGTATTTTTTTGGTTTAACAACTACATTGCAAGTACTGAAAGTAAAAGTTTACACTTTTTATTTGAAACATTAAGAATACATTAGACATTTTTCTCTCAAGACTTTATTCCTGATATTTGTGTTTTCAAAATAATTAAAAAGTAAATAAAAGTTTGAAGTAATTGCTATGAATTGTAATTGTGATAGTTCATTCTGTGGCATTATTTTCCCCCTCACAGTATCAAATCTATACTGTAAATAAAACTTGTTCATGTATCCTTTCCAAAGTCATTCAGTCATGTTCAATCATTTGCAAAAATGCATAATTCCATCGGATTATGGATTATAAAAGTATTATTGAAATGAAATGTAAACATTTTAAGACAAACTCTAAAGCAATAAACTGAATAAACTGCAGTAGCAGGATGTGATCCCTGTCCTTTCTGATGCTCATGTTGCAGACAGAGCTTTGATCACAGCAGCCTTACAGCATCTATACAAAGACCAATTGTCAGCTGCACTCATGGGCTCGTAAAGGACGATTGCCCTCCACTTGAAGCAGCTTTTTGTAAAAGTACAGAGCTCATTTAACAGCTGCTTTCAAGTTACCGCCCAACTCTTTGTATGTACTCCAGATTGATCGCAGCCCAAACACAGTCTGGTATTGAACAGGCTCTCCAGAGAAACCAGACACGAACAGAGGAGGAGCTCCTGATTACCCACAGTGCACAGACATCCTCTATTATTGATTTGGCGATTTGGGAATTCTCAGAGAAGCACAGCAGGTGAAAGGAAGGCAGTTGCAGAGGGAGAAAGGGTTCTCCTGTGAAAACGCAAAATACATCACACGCCATACACTTCCCCAGTGCCCTTAATTTTTTGGTCACGGCTTCCAGAGCCAGAGGCCACTTATACTCCTGAGATCAGAGAAATTATTGGCTGTGACGCATTGGAGCTGAAGGAACAACTCTGAAAAGGATGTTCACATCAGTGTGCCCAAATATAACGCATGAAGGAAAGAATAAGAAAGAGAAAGACAGAGATTCAAAAGAAATTGTGTTTTTATCTTTGTGCATGAGTCTGAATACACCGTTGTCGTTTGTCTACTTCTGCAGCCTTTGTATTCAGAAAATGAATGATCAATCATCATCATCATCATTGTTCCACAATCGACAAAAACAAATCGATTGAAATTGTTTGACTATTCCTCTTTATTATAGTTATATATATTTCTTAATCCATGTGTTATTGCTGTTGTAGCTCCACCATTCAAAGTGATGTTGAGAGAAGCCTCATATCTGGGTGTAAAAAGTATTCCACACCTGCACCGTGACACCATCGCTGTTCTCTCCTCTCACCTCACCTCCTGCTCCACTCACTTCTGTCTATTGCTGCCTTTACCTGTTTCCATGCAGGTGACAGCTACACTTAATTAAATAAAACACAATAAGCAGTTCTTAGACTTTGAACAGCTCAAAAATCAAAACTGTGCAACAACATCCACTACCTCGATTATTTTGAGACTGTGAGACACAATCCAGTATGGTTTCATACAGTCTGAAGATTCATTTCATAATTGTTTGCTTTCCCTGGCGAGAGCAACATGCTTCTTTCGAATTTTTTTTTTGAAAAGTTGAAAGGCTGTTTTGGGACCTTAACATCTGAGAAAACCCCAAACATGACAACTATGAACACACATTCTAAAACCCACTCAACAGTCAGGTGCACATGAAGACAAACATGTCAACAATCTGCCTATGTTTCCCGCTACTCTTTCCCATTCTCTAACTTCCTTGCTCCTTTCTTTCAAATCCACCATCGGCTCAGGTGCATCACAGAAGGAGAGGCTCTTCTCAACATCACCGCTGTCCATGAAGTAAGGGTGTTGGCACAGTCCCTTTCCCACTAACCCTTCTACCACAGCAAAGCATCATAAAAATAATCATCGACGACTAGTAAAAATAAAAAGGTGTTTGGCTTTAAATTCTAGGGTATATTACAGGATTTAACAGTGCAAGAGCGCTACATGTATTTTGTCTAACATTCTAGATAAAAGTAAATCTAAAAAAGTAAATCATATCATTTCTCTCACTATAAAAATACTATAATCTGTCTATTGACTAATAATTTAGACAGTAGATTATTTTCCAGTAACTCATGTTATGTCTGTGTGTCACAAGAGGATGAGATGAAGCGCAGTGCAAAGTGAGCATTGCATTAAAAGCTGATTAAACAAAGCAATAGGTCTCCTTCAGCCCGTCCTCCTAACTCCTCAGCGGGACATGAGGGTCTTCTTGGCTGCCGTCCAGCAGTTCATCTTCTGAAAAGCTGATATGAAGGCAGGTATCATTCATGGGGGAGAAAGGTGGCGGGTGCTCGTAGCTGTTCGAATATGCGTGGGGAACAGAAGAAGATGGAAGTGTTGCGCATCTGTCACCCAGGGGACTGCTGCAGCCGCTCGATGCTGTTAAAAATGTCCCACGGTCCCCGAACAGGTCTTCGTCGTCACGCAGGGGCGACAGCAAGGACTTGGTCTCGGAGCGAACCCCCGAGTCCTCGCTGGCCGAAGAGGAGCTGCTCTCAGCATTGCTGAGGGAGTGGAAATCGGCGGAGGACAGCGAGGTGGGGGTGATGTCCGGGAAGGAGAGGCTGCTGCTGCGACTGGCGGCCGCTTCATTGCTGGTGAGCTCTCCTGGGTTGGTCACAGCTGTGACCTCTGACCCCAGGGACAAGATTCTACTGGCCCGCTTGCGGTTCACGGATGGTGGAGGAGGGTCGATTTTGGGGATCGTCTGGTTGAACCTGTGAAGGTTGGAAATGACAACGCCTGCTTAGTCAAGGTTGACATAAGACTTTTCATCAAAACACCTGTATGCCACCCAATTCATGCGTGAGGCGTGCACATGCATCCATGTGTGTGTGTGTGTGTGCAAGTAAAACATGATATATGACAATAAGGAGACCCATGCATCAGCAAACATGGCTTGCCATGCTCCTAGTGGTTAGAAATGCACTGCACTGTACTTTAAACATGAGGAGGATTTCACAGCAATAAGCACACTTTCATTTAGGGTTGAGATAGACATTTACCATGTTGCTGAAATGAGGAGAATGAACCAGCACAAGTCTAAAAACAGCTTTAATGGGTGCAGCGAATGCAGAATTCATTACAGTGAGGTGAAGATATGTAGATTACATGAGGTGTGAGTAGTGTCAGAACAAGCCTCAACTCTAACACTCACATTATACCACATTATACACAAACACTGCAATGTGAGCTGTTACTAGAGAGCCCCCCGTCCCTGCGTCCCCCCGTCCCCTCCACTACCTTTCTTCGAGGCACTTATCTACACCCCACAGCTCCCCTGGAAGAATAGAAGGATGGAGAGAAAGTGAGCGGGTGGGGGAGAAGTGAGGAACGAGCTGCCGGCTTCCCTCCTCTGCTGATCACACACACACACATTCACCACCATAAATAGTCACACTACCGCTTTCCTCTCTGTAGTGTGTATTGTACGCACAATCACAGTTTCACTCTTGTAGAACAAGCCCTGACATCGACCCGCTAACTAGCCTCCGCTCTTCTATCCGTGGCTCCTCCTTTGCGTTAAATGGCTCCCTGTTAGCGCTCACCTCAATCCTGGTCTCCATAATTAACTTATAGGCTGGGACTTGCTGTTATATTTAGTGTGTCTGCACTAGACTTTTGTTGACAGCTACAGGAACAACAGTCTTATTATAAAGGAGATTATGTGCCAGGAAAACCGTCTCCTGGAATGATTATCCACCATTTCTGGGATGCAATAGCACAGCACTGTAGCGCCAAAGTCAAGACTGACTCCATGGTTCTATATATTTTCTGTTAAACATGAATTTATTTTGATTAGATGGCTGTCTGTAATGAGCGATTCAGTGGCTGCCTTCTATGGTCAGTATTAGCTGCTGTTTCACATAGCTTAGCTACTTTGAATCAATACCCTAAAAGCTGCCAGCATTTCTTGCAAGCTACAAACTGGCATAGCCGCTCCAGCTATCAAGCGAGCCAGTGATGTGAAAAGCAACAAGACGTCAACATTCATTTCACAATTTAATGTATGTGTGCAATTTAACGTGTTTCAATTTAACTTAATCAATTGTGCGATGTAACAAGTTAGTAGGTTAGACGCCACCAATGTTTACGTAGCATTTCAGTTGTTAGGCTAGTGCAAAGTAGCAGCAGCAGGACTATCTTTCCCAGAAGCATGTTATAATAATAATATAAGTTAGTCAGTGATTTGGTGACAATAGACAGCAATGGACACAATGTACATTATATTTCAGACCTTAACACTGAAAAATAATTTGAAGAAAATGAAACACTGCCGTAACGAGAAAGAGATTTATGGCTAACAGATATAAATGAACAATTATTTTGGGAACATTGTCAAGAATTTTATCTGTGAGTGAAAATGTTCAGGATTCCATTTGCAACAATTGCCAACCTCTTTTTATCTCTGCAACTTCACAAGCGTTTGGTTTCAAGCTTTTAATTTGAAGGAGGGCCTGAAATTAAATGTTCTGACAAAGCGCAGCAATATTAAAATGAAATCAAAACCTAAGATAGCAGGATACTTTACTTGTTTCATACCCGGGGGAAATAAAGGCTTTGCAGCTCATAAAGACGTACAGTTTCTAGTCTGATTCTGCTGTTGGTTTTGCAGCTGCATCAAGCAGCTTTTCATCTTGTGGCAGTCTGCCTCTCTCCTTCCCACTCGCATTACCATACGTCTGAGTCAGCACTCCTCTTTTCTGTCACACTGTTGACACGCCTCTCCTCCTCCTTCTCACAGCACTTTCTCCCCCTCCTCTCTTTTTCTTTCCATTTTGCACCTCTGCCTTTGTTGCTCTGTTCTCTCTTCTCCTGATTCGTCCCACCTGTGCGACCTCTCGGAATGACAGTCAAGCACATTGTGATTTGGGGCAGCAGTCAGAACGGATTGAGGCGCTGCATTGTTACATTATTGCTTAAGATATGAATTTGTGAAATGAGCTTTTGAATGCATTTTTCTGCTGTCTGGGCAGCGATCGACTTGAGCTCATTAAAATCAGCAAAGACATGAAATCTGCTTCACATTTGTAATTAATCATAACAAACACAATTATTTTAATTATTTTGTGGTATATTGTACTTTTCAAATATTGCTATTACTGTGCCATTCACAGGATTATTCCCTTATTGATCACCAGCAGGTAGAGAATAGCATAGGGCATATGCTATTCTCTACCTGCTGGTGATCAATCATGCAACAATTTCTGTTCTCTGATGCCATAAGTCTTATTTTGAGCCTCTGGGAGAAGGAGATTATAAGACTTGGCAATGGTATTGAAAGCCGAGCAGATGACACAAATATACACGTGCTGTGTGCGCACACACTCACAGCGCTGTCACGCGGGTGGTAATGAAAGGAGAGGAAAACAAAGACAGGTACAACTAGAGTCACTTCTCTCCTGCCACTGCCTCGTACCAGAAAGTGACAAAAGATATCACATTTTACAGAAAATATCAAATTTATTCTGACCTAAGTACGCAAGACAGAACAAGCACTCGCAGTCGAGCAACACAGACAGTGTTCCTGTGCATAAGACATCATCAGGACTCACTGATTACCTCCATGCTAATGTGGTTGTGAATTTGCAGAACCACATCCTCATGTTAATGGCTGCTTTTATGCAGTCATTAAAAGAGAAATCACCAGTGAAACCTGCAAACTGACATCCGGATCCACATGCTGGCTGTCATATACAATACTCACATCGAGGGAGGGGCAGAGAGGAGAAGAGTAGGATGAAGAGGAGGAGGAGAGGAAGAGGGGGCTAGCAGTGGCTCCCGGGGAGAGGCGGGCTGGTGCAGCGAACCATGAGAGGGTCGGGGCAATGGAATACATTAGCTGTGGGCTTAAAGCAGAAGCTGCCGTTTGGGTTTTTGGGGTGTTAGCCTGGTGTTTATGAGGGACTGCGGCAGACTGACAGAATACTGAAATATGGGAACGCTACGGTTAGATGATGAGGAAGAGAATGAGCAGGAGAGGATCCTCACACCTGTACCAAAGAGATGAAGCAGTTAGACCACAGATAGGGCTCACTCTTTTCTCAATGGGTCTAATTTGAATAAAACAAAATGTGAAAATTGTGTAAAAAGGATCAAAACTATTCTGAGCTGTCACTGCAGTAGGACCAAACACTGTAGAGTAGACATAAAAATCCAGCTCAAACACTACATTAACCCTTCAAATATCCTATAAAAAATATGAAAAGTGATGAAAACAGAGGCTATTATCCATTCCCCAAAGCATTACATTTTAGACTGAATTCCTACATACTAAGCAGACACGTTTCACCAATAATACTGATAAAAATCAAATAGTGCAGTATTGAAATTTGCTTCAAAGCTACTAACTTGATTACAATAAACAAGTCTGCTTGTTTTTTAGTCAGTTATGTTGTTACTGCATGGTGCACACCTTTGGCAAATCTTTATGCAATTGGTGCATTTAAGACCAAACTGTATGTTCCAAGACTTGAGACCTGATGTTGAAAAACAGGACTTTTATAATAATAATGTTTTTGTCAAACAAATCACTGTACAAAAATAATAATAGATCATCTATATGGTTTATCAAATACGATCAAAATATTATCAAAACAGCATCAGGAACAGAAACAGTTTCACAGCTCAGTTGCAGTTTTCACACCTTTTCTACTCTGTCTATTAATGGAAGCAGTGATGACTTCAATTGCTGCACACGCCATTGAAAAATGTCTTTTGAGTGTATTGTTGTTGAGTGTGCTGGGCACAACAATAACTACAAAATGCAAACAATGGGCCTAAAATGTACAGCAGTGTATGTATACTAATCTGTTTGGCAGAGAAGCCTCAAGGTCTCAGTTGTCGGAGCTTTAAACATTCACCTAAAGACTCTCAAATGCATTAGCAAGATAATGATTCATGCAAAGGTTCACTGTGACGGATTATCTATTTTTTACAATCAGTGGCTGCCTGGATGGTTGATCATCATTTGCTATAAGTGCTCAGCTGTTATGTAAAATACACACGATTTCTGTGTTTTTTCAGTAAAATATAAGAATCAAATGTATGATCTTTCCAGGTCTCTGGTTGCTGAATGTTCTGTGCTATAGAGTCTGTTCTGTTCACATCTCACACTTGCTTATCTCTCCACTCTGCAGCTGAAAATGTTACACTGAAATCAATACTGAGACAAAAGCAGGCAAAGATGTTTTTGGGCATGGAAATGAAGCACCCACCAGTTCCACTGTGCATATGACTCATAGGCACAGCATGCTTTTTACTTCACCATTCATTAAACAAGGACAAAGCAGGAAGTCGAGAGCATAACATAAAAGATATCAGCACATCACACTTTCACACTGTACTTCAGCAACAAACAGTCGAGCCTTCACAGATCCACAGATGGCGACAAATGAACCAAAATTCAATATATCATCTCCGTGGAAGATTGAGATCACAGCCACTCGCAATCCGTAATAAGTTTCCTTATCCACGGGGTGCTGCGTGTCACCCTTAGTGACAGGGCGTCAGGAGAGCCCGGTGCACTGCTACTCCCTCTCTTATAAAGCAGCCAGCAGTACAGGCATCCGATCAGAGTGTCTCCTGCATGCACCCCGAGGGAGGTATTCAAGGCATGTCCCACTGGGAGGAGGACACAGCAAGCGGCAGACAAAGAATTATTATCCTGTCTATCCTTGGAAATACATACTTTCATACTTTATGTAGCCTGCCACATTCAACTACCTGGACCTGGATAAGCAGTGGAAAACTAATGGATCTCTGTGAATCTTTCATTTTGGAGCATATTTGGAAGGGCTCACACACACACACTATATGCCTCCAGTCTCACAGCTGCACCTGCGTCCTTTCCTTCGCTAAGTCACCCTATAAACTTTCAGTTCTTCCATCACCTCTCACCTTTGTCTTCTTGCCATTTTCTCCCTGACTATCATCATTATCATCAATCATCATCATCATCATCCTGGGTTTGGTCAGTATGAGGATAAATAAAAAATTACTTTTAATACTGTAATTTCTTCCTGTCTAGTTGAAGAATCAAGACAAAAAATGTGTTTTTTTCGCATAAAATGCACAATTTTTTTAACATTAAACAACAACAAGAAATCTTCATTGACAGTCCCTAAAAGAGAAAGGACCAGCAGCTCACCAAGCGTACACACATCAGTATTAGGCTACAGTATATCAAAGAAAGTCTGAACCCATAACTAAAACCGTAGACGACTGAGGCCAGTAATCATCCCACTTTGCCTTTATTTCACTTGCAGAATCGGTTGTTTTGTTTCTTCCCTGTCAGGAATAACAGCGATCAGCTCCAAAGAGATCCTGCAATCAAGTCTCTTCATCCGACGCCCACACACCACAGACACCGCCGGTGACAAGAGCATCTTGCTTTTGTTAAGAAATTTTCCAAACAGCACCCATTTGTGTGTGCGCGCGTGTCTGTGTGGGATGTTTGAGCATGTAGGTGGACAAAAGCGAATATCGTCAAGACAAAAACTGCTAATTGTCAAAAAACCACACACATCGAGCTTTAAACTAGTCCATTGTGCAGCGCAAACCTTCCTGACAGGGGAAAGATTCTGCGAGTGACAGCCAGTGACAGGCAGGCACGCCAACTGCTCAGTGTCTGAGAACACGGCCTCATCTCAGCTGACACACAAGCGGCCACCATTACACTCCCATCACATCCGCTCAATTAAATTACGAGCCGGTTAGGGATAACGTTCATGATGAGAGGAAAAACTAAATAGATAGAGGAGAGGGGATATAAGGACGGAATACACAGGTCAGGAAATGTGAGTATCTCACACACACACACACACACACACACACACACAAACACACACTAATGATTACAACTCTGCATTTAGTTCAACACAACATGCTGTATTTGCCTTGTACTGTTTTGTGTCATGATTATTTTCAAGCTTTTATCATGATACAATCACAGAACCCAGGCTGATTTAAAGCTGAACAGCACTAATAATGTGAAGTGAATGGATTACATCGGTCTGTTACTGTGCGACCAACGGTGGGGGACGGGTGAGGCTGAGGGGAGGGGCTAGTTCACACAGAACGTAAAACAAAGCCACTCAGGCTCGAAACATTGATTCGCTGGGGGGAAGAAAGAAAAAGAAGAGCAAATGGAAGTAATTAAATTTGCCCAGTGTGTGTATGTGTGTGTGTGTCGTACATCTCCACTGACTTTCCATTTCCCTTTTTTTATCATTTCAACTATCTTATTCCCACAATCACTTGAGCGGTCTAACCTTTCAAAAACCAAACTTTCCATACAGACACACGTAGAGGTTAATACGCTTAGAAGACAAATACGTTAATAAGACAAATGTTCACCTGTGTGTGTTTCCAAATTTCTCTGTGCAGTAGTAAAGTTGACTTTTCATAATTTTTACACGCTTGGCGGCGGCCGAGTCCAGCAGCAGACTTCAATGATTAATATTTTCATAAATACAATGTCACTCAGGAGAGAAGGTAAACAAAAGCCAATAAAAAGATGTTGAAAGGAACATAAAGGCAATGCTGGAACATCTCTAAGGTTTTATCATTTTTATGCCTCTCACAGGGAGAAAATAGGAAAAGCATTGGGGGGCAGAAGAACTATGGGAGGAAGAGCAGCAGAGGGAGAGGATGTGCAGGATGAAGATGAATGGAATGCACACTAACAAGATGCTTCTTTTCTGTAGAGTTTTGGGAGCTTTACTCCCCCCCTCCTTTTCATGACCAAAAAAAACGTATTCTGGCACATGTAGCCGGGTAGAGTTTCAGTTTGTGGGGAGGGATGAGCGCTGGGATTGGTTTGGAGCCTGGGATGCAGGAAACCACTAGATGTGAGCGTGACAGCGGACACACACACACATGCGCACATGCACACACACACACACACACACAAAGATTGCGACTTCTAATTCCCCCCCCCCATCTTTGCCTGGAAAATCGGCTTTAATACGGCATTCCCAGAGATAGATAGACAGAGAGAGAGAGAGAGAGAGAGAGAGAGAGCGAGAGAGAGAGAGAGAGAGAGAGAGAGAGAGAGAGCGAGAGAGAGAGTGAGAGAGAGAGAGAGAGAGAGAGAGAGAGAGAGAAAGTGAGAGAGAGAGAGAGAGACAGATTGTATTCACTGTAAGACCTGATCTTACATATTAAATGTTTATATGAAGTTACAAGGGGATAAAAACCTCATTAAAACCGAATTATATAGATCCATAGGTGGTCAAGGTGAGGCTGCTTGTGTGTAACTGTGTACCTGCCTGCCTGAGCAAACACACATTTATCGAACGCATAAGACGAGAAACACAAAATATCAACCCCACACACTCTTTACACATCTTTAGGCTCTTTAGGCCGGCTGAAGTCAAATGTGTTCAGCAGTTGGGGGACGTGGACCTCAACTGTTGCAACAATCAGAATGCAGTACCTGCGAGGGCTCAATGCTATATCACCCTATAAGAGCAAAAAAGGAATTATTCCATATTTCTCTACTTTACTCTTGCAACATATCTAAAAGCTTCACAAAATGAATTATTTCATTAGAGTGGAATTACAAACTTGCTGGCTACAGCTCCAGTGTTCCTGCTCCTGCTCTCGCCCTCTCTCTCTCTCTCTCTCTCTCTCTCTCTCTCTCTCTCTCTCTCTCTCTCTGGCCTTTGTCATTCCCGCTCTGCCTCTCTCACCCTCCAACCTGATCCCTCCTTTGTTTCCAAAATCCACATTCCTCTCTCTGTGTTTAAGGCCGCTCTGAATTCCCCCCGATTACAGTCACACTCACATTACCTTGAGGCTGTTTCTGCTGAGTTGAGCCGTTCTCCACTAATAACGTCAATAGCCATCGGCTCCGTTTGTCACTGTGTAGCGAGGTTTCATTTAACAAAAGCGACGAGGACGACATCACGTTTTAAACATTATTCTTCATCTGTATCATCACACACACACTCCTCTTACTTTTCATCCATGATGGTGGAGTTCCTCGATGTAAACGGGACGATCTCGTTGCAGGCCTTTTCCGCCGCCGCGTTGGCTCTGATGAAGGGCTCTAGCTGGCTTGGCTTGGCGCCGTTCTCCAGGTTGAACAGGTTGAGATAGGACTCGGCACAATCCACCTGCGTGGGGGACTGGGACAAGACCGCGGTCTGGAGGGGCCACGCCGGCGTGGAGGTGGCGGGCTGATCCAGTATCTGACTGTAGCAATTCTTCAGATTGAGAGACAGGGACTTTGCTGGCGTAGAAATGGACTCTTGCCCATCTGGAAAAGACGAAAGACAGATGAAGCAAAAATCATGGGTAAAGGCAAAAACTGAGGAGAGCAGGACTAAATCACTAAACGTGCTGACTGTCATTACGGAGCTGGCACACCGCCAGTCGCATCAATTAAACCCACCATGTCTAAGATTAGTGTGATTAGCCTCATCTAGCAGGGGGGATAAGATGATTAACACAAGCATGAAAGCAGTGTGTCAGCTTTGAAACCTCTTCTAAGGTTGTATGGTTGTTCAATTTATTTTTGCAAGACTGATGATTGTATCTTTGAATGCTGGATGGAGTGTCTGCAACTTTCACTTTATAATCATCAGAAAAATATGTCTTTTCAGTTTCAGTTCAGTTAAGATGAAGAAATGTTTGTATCAATCCTTGTCCTTGATTTAAGTGCCTCACTTCTCTCTGTGATACAAACACTCCAGCGATCTCACTGCCGTGTGTAAAACAGCAAAACTGGCTCATCACCTGCAGGATCGAGAGCTTTTTCTCTCTCATCCTTAGCACTCAGCTCATATTCACGCATGTTTCTCTTAATGACGCTGATTGTGCAGGATTATGTAAAAGTCCCGACGCCCCTTGAATGAAATGTATCTTTTGACGGCGACATCAAAGCAGTTTTCCAATACAAGCAGAATTTTCCCTGGAGACATTTCTGCAGGATTACTCCTCTGTCAGATGATAAAACTCACACTTCACACACACACACTTCACACAAACACACACAGACACAGACACACAGACACACACACACACACACACACACGCACACACGCACACATGCACAAACACACACACAGTGTGTTTGAAGTCCTACTGCTTCACTTAAGTATTCTATGTCCTTGTTTGACTTAATGTATTAAGTTATCTCTCCTTCCTTGCAGTTTTTTGTTGCCTCTTAGTACATTGTGATGCACTTGAGGATGCAAGTAGTCAGTGTTAAGTAGCTGCAGCTGCTGCAATATTGGAGTGATTGCTAAGGTGTCATTTCCTAAATTCCTAAAAAGGACGATTGCACGGATTAAGACATGGGCCTGGGAGAAGAGTAAAACCAATACAGCTCACAAAGTTGCAGCGTGTGCACAATCGTTCCTTGCATTCATTATAAACATGTGTGTAAATTTACTGAATATGAACGACACAAACTAGTGTGGCCAAACCAACAATCCGCGCAAGCCCAATCTGACAATAGTGCCACTAATATACAGTATGTGAACTATTACAAAAATCTAATTTGGCATAGACAGCAAGCTCATACTGGCTTGAACTACAGGAGTGATAAGACACTAAAATAAGTTTCATCCAACTTGATTTATTTCAGGGAATCTAAAAGCTAATCTTCCACCTATCCGGTCCCTTACTGTGTCTCTTTGCATGAGGCTCCTGTTGTTTTGGGGACCGAGCCTCCAGCTGTTTGAGCTGCTGCACCAGCAGGGCCAGATGCTGCAGTAGGTCCCTGTTCTGCAGCAGCAGCTGGTGCACACGGGCCTGAGCCTCCATGCGAGCCGCGGTCTCTGCGCCCATCTGATCCTTCAGCAGCTGCACCTGAAGCAGAGCGACAGTGAGGTGATCACAACACACTGGAGACACTTGTGGCACACTTGGCATGTGTGTGTTTCATTAATCCAGTGTTTTTCAACCACTGTGCTGCGGCACACTAGTTTGCCGTGAGAGATCGTCAGGTGTGCCGTGGGAAATTCACTTAATTAGTCCCAAAAAATATGATTTACCTTTGGCCCATGAGCCGATCCGGCCCGCCCAGCCGGCGAGGCAGATCACAGTGCAAATTTCAAAGCGCGCGCATCACCCCCCAAAACACTTTTGGTTGGTGGTGTGACTCAGGATTTTCTTAATGTACAAAATGCGCCTTGGCTCAAAAGAGGTTGAAAAACACTGCATTAATCTATATGCAGAAGGTACAAACAGTATCATTTGTAAGTAAGAAAGAATAACAGAGTGAAAGAAACTTGTAAAGATGTAGCAGCTATTTTAGTCTCTCTATTTTAGAATTCCTTTCTGACACATCACCCCCCACTTCTAGCTACATTACCCCCTTGTGATCTATGATACTATGGAAACAAAATCCAATTGGTATTCCAATACTAACGATTAAAGTGAAACATACAATGGGCATCCCATTAAGATGTATTGCTGTGATGGATCAGCAGAATGAGCTCAGCTGGAAATCAAACATAAATCTACATTTGTGTTCAGCTGCTTCTTACCACGCTGACTTATATTGGTACAAATGTCTGTGCATAATTCTGTACAGTCTTCCTCTATTACTGTGTCAATGCTGCCCCCTAGGGGACTCATTAGTAAGAAACACTACAAGGTGATGCCAAATGAGGCCAATTCCCTGGAAGTAACGGCTCCATGATTGACACAGTGTGCTGGAGCTGAAGGTCCTGATGACATTTTCAAGACCACTCCTTGCGTTGCTGCGTTGCCTGCATCGGTCTTACCTGTGCAACGGCCACCTGTGTGTGCTGCTGCTGCTGCTGGAGTTGCTGCTGGAGGAGCTGCATGTAGTGCTGCGATGCCAGCGGTGTGAGAGATCTGGAGCGAGTGCTGCTGGGAGAAACACCCTGGGACGTCACGGTGAAGGTGGAGCGCCGATCGAAGTCCTGAACACACACAGACAAACAAAGTTGCAATGACTCTCTCTCTATTTCCTGGATAATTCATCAGATCAGGTCACAAACTGCTAGACCTTCAAATCGCCTCATGAGAGTTTGGCAATTTCACTATGTCATGTTCCCTGACTCACAGATGTGGTGTGAGACCTCCAAAATACTCCTCACCTCACTCCCAGTCTCTAAACTCATTACTACACAGGCAGCATCAAGGGCGATTCAAACGCTCCCAGAGCTTCTTTGAGGCACTTAACTCAGCTCCTTCACTCTTCTTCAATCTCCTTTTCGTTTTCTCTCCATGTTCTCTGTGGATTTCAGTTTTTCTCACTGGATCTCTACAAGCTCAAATGTTTTCTGTAGAAATACAGGGTTCACTCAGTAGATTTTCCTCTTCAGCTGCCTCTCTCCCACAGCAGGGGCCGAGTAATTGCGTCTGGGGGTATCATCATGGCCTGGGAGGGATGGGTTTGGCATGTGTGTGTGTCTGCCTGTCTCTGTGTATGTGTGTGTGTGTGTAAAGTCCAAGGCACACATAAGCTCATATAAAGCACGTACAAGTGAATAACTGTATTGTATATTGTGACTCCTACATCAAACCTCTAGAGGGAGACACCAGTCTGATCAAAATCATTCCATGGCAATTATGGCACAAAACAGACGAAAAGCAACAGTAAGGTTCTGAAATGTAATAATGTAGATTCAGTTGGAGGACTAGACACTCGTCTTTGCATTCAGAGAAATTCTCTTACACTTTGAACTTTTTAGATTTTCTCATAAATGCAATGCATTGTATCATCTGAACTACCTGGCAACAGCATTTCTTTTTATAGTTTATCTGGAGTCAAACGTAAGAGTCACACTTGTGTTCTCACTTAGGGGCATATGTGGCACCACACACGTGATAACGGCCCAAAGCTGTGAGCGCTCATATAAACTCTGGCCAGGTGATCAGGTCAGGTGCTGCAGTGGATGACAAAGCACTACACGCTGTATTTCCTGAGGCTCGATGAGGCGTTTGGCAGCACTTTGCCCGGGTAATGGTGTCAAAGCACTGCTGCAGCCATAGCGATGAATAAGAGCAGAGACCAAGGACCAATGTCCTGTGGCCGAAGAAAGAGACAATCTGGAGCAAAAAGAGTAATAATCATTCTGATGTGAACTCTACTGCTGCTCATCCTCACTGCAATGGAGAGAAGATGTGATATGAATGTGCCCTGATGATGTCTGAGCTGTCCAGTGTCCAGGACAAGACAGACTACTGCTCAAAAAAACCTAGTGGGAAAGAGGTGGATAACAGGAAATTACCAAAAAATGTGTACATTACAGTAAGCGATGTCATAACAGGTATTGTCTACTGTGAATTGAGAAACACCTGGTGTGACATCGTTGTTTGCGCCCTTCGAAGACGTCGTAGGCAGAAAAACACCCTAAAACAAATGGAACACCAAGCAAAGGGTGACCAGCTGCCTGAAGATGTCTCCTCTTCCTCTTTTTGCTCATTGTCTCCACTTTCTGTCAGGATGTAGAAGCTTTTACTCTTGAAAATATAGGCTTATTACTTATGAGAATCGGTTGTTTGGTTTTAACACAAAAAAGAAAAACCTGTTTTTCGCCCCAAATGTTATAAATAAGTGGGGACGCGTCATTTTAGGGTCCTTGTAAGTGAGACACCCAAGTGGATTGTTGATGACTTCAGCAGTTTTGAAACGTGTCCTTCTAGAGGTGAGGTCACTGAAATGTGTCCTGAAGACAACATGCTGGAGAGTTTTCACCCACAGGGGGCAGTACATCAGCCTTTTTCAGGCCTTTGAATGTAAATATAAAAATATTTAAAACGAAGAAAATGTCTGTGTGTGTGTGAGAGTGTGTGAGTGAGTGTATGTCTGTCCTCTCTTACCATGATGGTCTGTCCAGGTTTGACCACATTCAGCTCGGCCAGACTTTCAAGAACGTCACTGACTGCTTTATTACACACCGAGGCGGCTGGTGAAGACTTTTCTCCGCGCCTTCCTCCATGTTTGCCACCCTCCTCCTCGTCTCCTCGCTCTGCTCCTGTCAGCTGGCGACCAGCTGAAATCATTAGAAAAAGATCACAATTAAAATCAGGTTGTAGATTTGATTTTAGGCAAAATAAAGTTAGAAGTTGAGCTTTGTAGAACTTTTGGAATTACTTGGTTTGGCTACTAACTGTAATGACAAAGTACTTGATCATACTACAACCCAATTTCGGACTCATGGGTTTTATTGTATTTTGAGTCTTTCCTTCCTCCCCAAAAGCTTCTAACTTAACAGACAGGTGAAATGAAACCTCACATCATTGCTAAATCAACCAGGGGGTTCCTTGTTTCTGCAGTGCAAAATGTTGCGTGATATCCTGAAGTTATGCTTGACTCAACGCTTCAACAAAAAAATCTGTTTATGCTGCAGAACAAAGCTTTAAAAAATGTATGAGCAAGTAAGCTTTGACCGTTTCGGGCACAAAGGCTTATAATTACACCAATTACAGAGAAGGTGAGGTCACTGGCCTGGAAGAAGACAAAAGCAGACGGACAGGGTGTGACCAAGATGAACAAGAACAGAATACTGTCCAAAACTACAAACCTAAAAACCTTTAAAAAGAATGCCTGCATGATATTTTCTGAATAAATCATTTTAAGACTCACTTTAGAGCATTTCTGCTTCTAAAACGGCAAAAATCACAAAACAAATTCACAGGAATAATACATTTCAATAATATAAAATAATAAAAACAATACCACAAAGCTCCATATTGCTTGGATTTGTAATGACTTTGATTGGAACTTAGGTATTAATATGTCTTGATATTAATGTCTAACTACTGCTCTTGCAGCCTGAGTCATGATTTTGGTGGTTTGTCTAATAACACAATTTTGGCTAAATTGTCTTATTTTATCTGCTAATAGAAGGTGTTACAGTAAAGTAAAAACAGAGAATGAGCATCTGCAGGCTCAATCTAATCTAAAACAATCTAACAAATATCTTAATAATAATAATTACAGGGTTAGCACAGCATTTTCCTGGCAGGTTTACTTTGTGACTGACAGCTTTAAGCAGCAGCAGGTGTTTTCACGCTGCTGAGCAAACACACTCAGGCTCTTTAGGTCAAACGCAGAGCACTCTTCATCAGGCCTCACCGTGACTGCCGGCCTCGTCTGTGGATTTGTCGCTCTCTCCCTCCACCTGTCCGTCCGCCTCCTGCTCTGCGTACTGCAGGCTGAGTTTATGGCAAACCTCAAAGGCCTGACCCACCGTGCGCACAATACGCATGGCCTGAGTCTGGCGGGGAGAGAGGGAGGGAGAGACGAGACAGACAGAAGTTAGTGGGTGGAGCTGGAGCGTTCACCTATGAGCCATGAAGTGCTGAGCGCAGGCAGGTTTTTAATCCAGTGGACATCATAGCAGCTATTCCCTCTCACCGGGTCCTCCTATCTGGTTTTGGACATGTTCTTTAGTGAAATCACCTGAGGATTCTTGGACATTTGAGGCACAAAGCCAGTCCAGCTCAGTGGGTCAAATTAGAGCAGAATGGTGTTACAGGGAATAGAGTTTAGAGGAGGAAAAGTCAAGACTGCTCGTAACTAATAAAACTCTATTTCTACATAAATACATATACTTTACTTGTACCTTCTTCTTGGATTTGAAGACATTACATCTGAAGGAGTTACTGGTGCCGTCCCTGGCAATATAGCTGAAGATCTTTAGGTCCTGGGAGTCGTGGGACACGTAGAAAATTCTGGAAAACATTCATGAAAACTTAACCTTGTGTAGAAAGTTCCATAAAACTCGAAAACTCAGTCATATTATTGTTTTCATTTGATCTAATATTGAAGTCATAAAGCCACTGATCAACAAATGCATTTATCAGTTAATCAGTTCTGGTTCTCTTATGTCAGGTCTCATGTTCTGGCCCTTTCTCATATTAAGATCAGAGCTGAAACAAACACACAAATTAAGTCCTGGTTAGCTACACGCTCAGTTAAAACAAACACACACACACACACACACACACACACACACACACACACACACACACACACACACACACACACACACACACACACACACACCCTCTGTAAGAATGCAGTCCACTTTAATTATCACGTTGGCCGAATTTGGTGTGAGAGTGGGACAAAATGCACAGTGTATGTTCTGAAAATGACATGCACAAGCTATGGATAATTCATATGAAACTCTTATGAATGTGAGTGCATGCATCATCTCCATCTGAGCACATTAGCCTGTATGGTTTAAGTACATGCAGAGGCTTAAGAGCATCACTAAGGAGTGCAGCCGCGCATTAAACTGCACAGCATGGAACAAGCAACAGCTTCATCCACAGAGGCTGAAATCTACTCATACGTTATGTTTTACCCACCGTACACTCACAGTAACGCACAAATACTGTGTAAGAACAGATTTCATTAGTTCCAGATTGTTTTTTAACTCTGTGTCTGAGAGGAAAGCAGTGATTACTAAACTTTACCACGTTAGATAAGCACAGTTTCAGGGACTTACCTGTATATGGGGTCGTGCATAATCATCATTTTGCTCTCATCCCAGGTCCATTCTTTTCTCTGTTCATGAGAAAGAGCACGATGATTTAGCTTTAATTGCCCAAACTACAATAGCCATGGTTGAACATACAAAACAGGAACGGTAAAGTGGAAATCTGCCACATTTGTATGGTTGCAGAGAAATATTGATCAGGTCACAAGTGTTCCGTTCCATTTGAAAACACAAATACAGTGGATAACATGTCTGAACCGTCTGATCAATAACGAAGAGGAGAAATGAAAATAAAAATCATTTGTGTGATATTATGGATACTATGGAACATTTTGGTGCATTTTGAACTAGGAATGACACACAACCATATTCTAATGGTTGTGTTGTTTGCGGTTGCTCCTGATTTGGCATCCAAACCCCCACAGACTCCTGAACACACCAGGGTTGACTTTGACGCCAGGCCTGATGGGAGTCACTTCCATTTCTTATTTGCACAACGCACCTTAAACGCACCATCAAAGCGCTTTAAGCCACACACATTACTTTTATTGCACGGTGTCACCTCTACTCCTCCATAGATCCATGACTTTTCAATCAGTTAACGGATGGGCGTTAACAAAGTCAAGCTGAGAAGAAATTAGTGCAAAAGCTTTCTTGTCTATTGTACTTTGGGAGCTTTAAACCTGAATTTGTGCAATTACTAACTTGAAGACATTTCACAATAACAAAGAAACTTGCCTTCTGTTTTTTCCTCATCATCACCTTGACCCCGTCCACAGACACCACGATGCTGACCTTCTTCTTCTTGATGTTTTTGGCCTTGAACTCATACTGGAAGGCAAAAGAGAAGAAGCACATCATGAGTCACATTCGGCAGGCAAATCCATCGGGAGGATTAGAGGAGATAGATCCACATTCGTCTTTTGGTGAAATTGAGTTCCAGGCTGAGGAGAGGAGAGCCGTCTGGGGAAAGCGAATCAAATGAAGGAGAGCATCCTAGAGCGTCCTAACTCTCTCCATTTCACAGAGATTCTGGAATTATTGTTATTCTACTTTATAACAAACACAAACACTAACCTCACAGATCCTTGCAGTAAAGTTGTGTCTCAATTAAAGTGAAAGGCCCTGGGTATGGATTTCTTTCTCTCCTCTGTTTGCTGAAGGCCACATGACAGCAGTGTTTGCACTAAGTGACTCAACACATTTCCACCTCATAAGCAGACCCGGCGCCCTGCTCAGGAAGTTAGCGAATCTGGCACGTTGACTCAAATTAGCATCACTTTAGAGCAGGGGTCGCCAACACGTCGCTCGCTCGCGACCAGCAGCTCGCGACCAGCAGCTCGCGACCCGGTTCTGAGTAGCTTGCGAAAGGTTCAAAGAATCCGTACATTTGACAACACAACGTTACTTGGTAAAGCTTTAAATTTCTTTCAAATCAAATTCACATTCCGCCCACTATTGTCACAAAATGATTATAAACCAATCAGCTGTCAGTCCAACACATGACGACTCTTTTAGGTGAACGATGGGAGCCGGCTCCGGTCGGAGAGCCGTTTTAATTTTTTCTGCTGCTTAATACAAGACAGAATGGTAGGATGGTCTTCTCTGTGCCATGAACACAGGGAAGACTGAATGTTTGAACTGATGTTGTGCCGTTCAACCAATTCACAACAATTAAACATCAAGCAGGGGTGTGATGACGGTCTACTACAGGTACAGAGCAGGACAGGGAGAAGCAGAGACGAGCTGGAAAAAAGCAGCATTTGGATGCATTTTAACAACTGTGACAACATTAAGGCAGAATGCAGAATCAAGCCGTCACGTCGAGCAGGGTCCACAAAAAACCTTCACAGACATGAGAACTGTGCATCCAACAGTTCAGTTGGAAGAAAAAAGTTGCTCCACCCAGGCTCTCAATCCAGTGTGTGTTCTTCCAAACAGGAAAACATTCCAAAACTGTACAACAGAGGACGTGCTTCACTGCAAGAACATTCCAAAACTATTTTAATTCCTTGAGAAAATAGTAACACACTCTCTGTCATCTCCCTAACATCAGAACAGACTGAATGCATGTGAAGTACAGATGATATGGGAACTACAGGGAATTCCCTGAATTACAGGGAATGTGAAGAGAAATTGTGACAGTGATATATGGACAGACAAATGTGAAATATGAAAGGTTTAGTATTGGTAAAATAGTAAAATAAGTAACTTATAATATAAAGAAAATAATTACATTGTTTTGTTTTTTATGAGTTGAATATGATGTGAATTTATTAGTGTGACACTGAAAATGTATACAGAAAAAAACAAGTAAATGTAAATGTAATGTTTTGTAAATGTTCACACAAAAAACTCTTATTCAGCTGGTTTGGGTGGAGAATCAGTCATGTGGATAAATGTTACTAACAATGTAAAACATTAGTAGCTCCCGGACAATTTTGGCTAATTTTGGCAAAGTAGCTCTCAGTGGTTGGAGACCACTGCTTTAGAGCACAAAGCCGAGCTCCACTGTTGTTATCAATGCCCCGTGATGATGCTGGCAACTATCACAGGGCGCATGGCGGGGTTATATTTGACTCAAGAGCAGGGAGGGGAGGCGGCGAAGTAAGAGATCCGATGCTCTTCCGAGACCTCCTGCCAACTGTGACCTTTTAATCCAACAATGTGGTGCTGTGATGTTACAATTAGTGAGTATTATGTAGAACTCCAGAACTTAGAGGCTTGATTCTTGGTGCGATTTGTCTTGTGATGTGAGTGTAGGCCTGTATCTGCAGTATCATGTCCAGATGTGCAGTAAATGCACCTCTGCAATGCATTTTTTGGATTTAATGAAGTTGTTTTGGTTCATACAATGCAACATTTAAACTGTCACATTGTTTCCGTGTGTCTTTTTCAAATGCCACAGTCTCTTTCCGTCTCAGATCTGTGGTGATTTAAATTTCAGCCTTTAATTATACAGATCTGAGTACTGAGAGGGCTGATTCAATTGAGAACAGAAACAGGTGCAGGGAGGGCAAGGGGACAATAGATCATTGGACGCTTGTGTGTATGTTGAGGTGAAAGGAGACATTAGGGGAAAATGTCACGTAATGAGTATGATCATGAACACAAAATTTGGTACAATTTCGGAGCTGTGAGAGGATAGAATTCACAACCAAACATCTAAAGAATGAAAAGGTAAAACAACATACTTGCATATCTGCAAAGTCACACGCGTGCACCGTCAATTATACATCACACACTTGACGCTGGGTCTTTTATAATTCACAGTTTACGTCTGCATTCTGGTGGGGCGAAAAAGGATTTTGCAACTTCATCCGAGTATTAAAGTTTTATATTTTCTTTGCCTAAGTGCAAAGTTTTTTGACATGTTCAAGCTTTAATGCACTTGAATCATTACGCTTTTTTCCTCCTCAACGCTCGCAGCAAAGTAACAAACAATTAAAAGCTTGTGACACATGAAGCCGCAACATTTCATCTTTTGAACACTTCCGTGAGGCGTAAAAAGACATTGGAGACTCTGTTAGTGGATCTGAAACTTAAGAAAGACAGAAATGAGCAGCTGTCTTCTTAAAGGATAGGAAGTCATGTATGCAGCATGTGACCCAAATCTGATTTTGTGCTCATGTGACATTAAATCAAATATTCTCCGATATCAGAAATCAGCTATGCAGCGTGTATTTTCAATTTCATAAAATCAGGTATATAGACCGAAAGAAGAGTAGACCACCAATACTAAGTGTGTCTCAGAGGCACTGCTGTGTCACTGCATCTGAAGACAACGAGACTGAGGGTGTGTTATCATTCTAACCTCACCCAGACTGGATGTGGCGGCATTTTTAGTCTTCCCGAGTGCAGTAACAAGTCTCAGCCAGTGCTTCACGCCATTGCTGCGATCTGTTATGAAACTGTCAGACAGAATAGTGATGAGATTTTGTTATGTTCCGGAAATGAGGAAAGCATGCTCGACTCTGAGTGCGAATGTTTGATCCGGGGGCTGTGAATGAAACAGCTCATCACTGTTCAATACCAAAATGTATCTATTAGTTCAGCTTTCTCTTCTTCAACATGTAGAGAAAGTTATGAATATGAACCATGGTACGTTTATGTATTTATCTCCATGGGAACCAGTCGCCATCATCCCCAGACATCCAGCTCTGAATCCAACTGTGTCTACAGCGTATCATTAAGCACAAAGAAGCGCAACTCTTGGTGCAGGAGGACGTCCCATAGGAAACCAGGAGGACTGTGGTCTGATGATGGCCGTCCTCTTTCCGAGAGAGTTAAGAGGGACAAAGTAAGAACATAATATTGTACTGTGCATAAGTAAAGCTCTAGTCTCCAAAAGGTCATCAGGCTCCATCCACGAAAGGCCAGTGAGTCTTATTAGACTGTTCATGTTCTTTAGTGAGCGTGATTGGCTTCAGCAACATTTTTTGGGGGAAAACTTGGGAACAGATTAATTTGTTTCCCCTGCTTTTCATGTATATTTTCAGAGGAGACAAATAAGTGAGATTCAATCAACAAATTCTGGTGAGCCACATTATCCCCTTTGAGGATGTTGAAAGGCAAAGGAATGCAGGGTGCATTCAGGGTCGCCGATGCTCCCCCTGTTGTACCATTGAATCCATACAGGATACCACAATGGGCCCTATAGATCGCAACCTAGCAACCACTTCATTACAATTCTCAGGATAGGAGAGTTTCAAGGAATTTAACTTTTTTTCAGTCCAGCACACAAAGAAAAGGCTGTTGAGAGCCAAGCTAAGAAACACAGCAGCTGCCCAAACAGGCCAGCATTCAACTTCAAAAAACGGATTTCTTGGAAATCACAGTGGCGGGAACGAATCTGAGACAAAATTAGGAAATTTCTTTGTGTGTGCTTATTGTGAGCAGGAAATCAGCTGCATCATACTATGTCCCATTACTTTAACAGTGAATTGGAGCTTAAATAAGGGCTGTTAACCGACTGTCTCGCCGTGAGTGGTATTTTCAGACAGGCTTCTCAGTCCTAGCTGCCAAAAGGGAGTAATGAGCGACTCCCATGATGCCACAGAGGTCCAAACCTCTGGAGTGAGCTGGCATGTCTCATCATTAGTCAGCATGAGTGGGTTTTGGGGAGCAATTACCTCGTCAGTTACCACGGACGACGACCTTGGCCCAGAACAGAAACAGACCGTCGGCATTAGCTGGTTGATGTGTGTGAGAGAGACAGACAGAAAGGAAAAATAAAGAGATAGTGTGTGTGTGTGTGTGTGTGCCTATGTGAGTTCAGCCTCGCTGCAGATAGAGCAGACTGGTCTCCTGGGCTTCAGGCTTGGCAGCCCCCCAGTGAGGAGCAGTGTGGGTGAGACAGCGCTAAAAGAGAAACGGTGAGATTACAGAGCTGCTGAGCCGGGGGGCTTCCTGTGTGACGGCAACAAGCAGGCAACACTAGGATACACGGCACACTCAGAGAATAATACAGGCTTTTATTATAAAATAACAATAGTGGCTGTTGTGAGTGTTTCCATACTTTTACATGTACACTAAAACTTTGACTAGAAGTTTCAAAGGAATAAGTCAGTTTTAAAATAGAAGGGTTCCCTGCACACCTTACCGAGAGATCCTAAATAAGAAAGAGTTCTTGAATGTAACATTCCAAAATAGCGACTGAAAGATACTATGATTGGGATTTTGGATGATTTTTAAATTGACAAAAACAAAATCATGAGCTGTACTGTAAACAAGTTACGACAGCTACATGATATGTCCAGGCCTCTTCATCAAAAATAATAATAACATTGAACAATGCGACAACGCCAATAATGCAGGCTACCATCTATGACTCCCAGCAAGTGAGGAACATGGAGGACAAACACATGAGCCATGAGAGAGAGATAAAGAGAGAGAGAGAGAGAGAGAGAGAGAGAGAGAGAGAGAGAGAGAGAGAGAGAGAGAGAGAGAGAGAGAGAGAGAGAGAGAGAGAGAGAGAGAGAGAGAGACAAACTAACACTAGCTGACAACCATCGCTTGCTGTCATGCTCTTGTGACTCTGACTCTGATAATAACCAAGCTGTTTTACCAGAAGAGTCCCATTTCCCCCCATTCCTCTGCTGTCTGATTAAGAAAACATGTCAATACCTTCAAACTTAAGGATCACCTTAAAACTTTGAACTTCCCCCAGTCCAGGGCCTGGGACAACATACTCCTTCACCCCACCTGCTTGAAAACTACCAGGGCGG
Source organism: Genypterus blacodes (assembly GCF_046128005.1). Classification (NCBI taxonomy): domain Eukaryota; kingdom Metazoa; phylum Chordata; class Actinopteri; order Ophidiiformes; family Ophidiidae; genus Genypterus; species Genypterus blacodes. The sequence goes on along the minus strand of NW_027466890.1, from coordinate 1,280,995 downwards.
GAGCTGACACAACACCCGTTCCATCTGGGAGCAACAGCTGTGACATCTCCAGATGAATGACATTCATTACTTAGGCTACAATAGTGTTTACAGAGGCTGACAGACAGAATTGATCAGTCCTGGTCCGTGTTAATATGTCTGCACAGAGGCTGAGATCAAATCAAAGCCCCCCAAACTAGAGGTCATGTGGTCCAGGGATTGATTTTGATAATATCCTCTGGTCTCACATTAAAGCAACATCTCACAAAAAGGCTCAGTTAATGCAATGCGGGATGAGTCAACCTGTGAAGAGGAAAGGAATCGAACGAAGCAGAGGAAGCAGAGGAAGTGGCTAAGCCCTGATGCAGGCCCAGGCAGGCAGCTCCTGCAGCGTGCCTGTGTGTGTGCTTGTGCCTGTGTGTGTGTCTCCTTGCAGGGAGAATGGAGCCACGCCTGAGTGACTCGCTGACGGGCACAGACACAGGACAGCCAGTCCCAGAGCGCTGACTGCAGCTACTCACAGCAGGACACAGGGCAAATACAACACAAACACTGACACTCATTGATGCGCAGAAGCATGAGATTAACAGTCCTAATGTCCCAAAAGTACATTATTTCATACCTTTCACAAACTACACATCATGCAACATTGAGTGATGAATTTAAGGAGTCGGATAGGCTTTAACTTGTTTAAAAAGAAAGGGAAGATGAAAGGATGAGCGCAGGCATGTCCTAACTTCACTTAAGATGCAAGTAAGCAGAACTCCAGCCTCACCTTGAGTCCATACACAGCCTGACACAGAAATCAACCAGTGTCTCACGATTAAAAGAATAAAGGTGCAATAGAAAGATGAGAAAACAACGTTATCCAAATTAAGCCACTCATATTATTAACTGTTGAAAGTATGTCAACAGTGATGAACAAGCAACATAGTACCTTCATACCGGTGATACGCAGATGTTTCTATGCCCTCTGGTCATGAATATGCTAATGACCAGTGAGGGTTCAGCAAGAGTGGAGCGCACCTGATCTGATCTGGTTTTTGTGCTGTAACTTCACCACTTCATCATTGATTCTGATGCTGAAGGGAGGAACTTCTTCATAAGTAATAATTTTGGGTGCCAGCAGATCAAGATCTATTAAAAATATTTTATAAAGTGCTGCTTTGGCTCAGTAAAAACAGCTGTCTGGCCAGTCATCATTTCTTGAGCCAAGGGTATAATCTATATTCTAGTGTAAAAGTCTTTTTGGCCCCAGTTGTTGATGTCAAGTGCTTTACATCCAGACTGGAATTTGAACTTAAAGAGGAAAGTAAACTCTCTAAAACTGTAAGTCAAACAAAAAACAAATATCAACACCATAATGTACATAAAAAGTGTGCAAATGGAGACTCCTGTGTAAACTGCTGCGGAGGGAGAGAGTGAGATGATGGTGCGAGAGAGAATCCTGCAGAAGCGGCGACGCGGCCACCATGCTGATAGGGAGAAGCTGAACTCGGCTCTATTTGATGCAGTTATCTGGCAAAGCAGTAGTCAGAGTAATAGGATTACTCAGAGTGCAGTCAGATCACAGCCTCCAAAATCTTCTTAGCACCCACGGTGGCGCAGTCAACAATCACCAATCTACACTAATATATACACACACACTGACAAAATGTGTGATATAGTATAAAACCAAAATTACTTTACTATGAACCAGGTAGCCACTTTTACACAGATATGAATTTATAGGCCACTGTCTGCTAATAAAGATTGAATAAATGCATCAAATTTTGAACTAAGCAGTTATTTACTGTAAATAAAGAATGAAACTGGGAGTCAAGCGGTGCAATCAACTGCATGTTTAAACACAAACTGTTGTATTGGGTAAAGATTGGGTGTGAATCAGGGTGCCATCTGTTACATGCACACAAGCCCCAAAAAGCCCCTTAGAAGAGGCTTTTGGAGTGTGTATGTGTGTGTGTGTGTGTAGGATTTAATAATGAGGAGCTTAAAACTATGTCTGAAAAAGCAGAGACAGCCAGATCCACCAACGATTACCGTATATGACGACAGAAGGTGGAGCAAAGTGTGCTGACCTCCACCTCCACTTTAACCACCATTTGTTTGAGCATATAGTCATACATTAATTAAACTAGATACCAGATAGAACAATGTTTGTATCTGACATGACATCTGACCTTACCTGACATGGATTTAGAGACAAATTCAATTAATCAGGCAGCTTTTATTTGGTGGCTAAATTACAACGAGTAATGCACCAGAGCAGACTACAGAAGATTAAATGCCTAGAAAACACTGAAAGCCTTTTGTATGGAGTCACAGGGAGTCAAAGCTGCCACAATAATAATCAAGATCATCTGTTAATGTACCGACAAAAAGGTTTTTCTTACAGCAACATGAGTCTTTCTGAGGGAATCAAGAGTATTTGACACTGTAGAGTATTGCCATCTAAAATTAGACATTAACATTTGAAACGTATTTGCTTTAAGTTAAGTTTTGGGACATGAAGGGTTACCAACGAGAAGGACAAGGAAGATCTGAAAAATGTTTGGTTTTGGAAATTCAGATTATGCTACTAATAAGCTCCAGCTGCACACTGCTCAGATGATCAGAGGGCTTCTGGGCTGTCTGTTCCCTTATTAACTATTCAAGTTTCCTACCCTGATGGGCTCATGTGAGTGGCGATAATGAGAGCTGTGAAACTTTAACCACAGCACAGAGGATTACGGAAATATTTGATAATCGCAGAGTCATTTACCCCCCACAGTGTAAATACAACTTTGATTGAAATCCATCCACGATTGATCCATGCGCTGCCTGAGCGACATGCGTTAAGTAAAGAGTAAAGAATGGAGAACAGGGAATGTGATTACTGAGATCAACCCGCTGTGTGCATGATTGACAAGCCCAGCTTGCATTGCATCTGGCCTCTGGCTGCTTGGACGGAGGTGCAGAAGTGTTCTCCGGCCATCAACCTGAACAGCAGCAGTGCTCAGTTCATTTGTCCAATCAGAATGTGCCAAGGAGTTTCCCAGGGGACAGCTAAGAGTCTCTGATAAGATCAGGTTTCCCAATGCATCCATGGCACATACAAACCTAGTATGTTGCATCTCAGTACATGAGGGACATAAGAGACAACTGAAAGACATTCCAGCAAAATTAACTGTAACAATATGCACTACAGCAATCAACCACAACTTAATATGAACAGAAAACATTCAATACTGTCAATCAATCAGGTACAATGTTAACTGAGAGAAGAGAAGGATAAAACAGAGAACAGTAAATAAAGCGACAGAGAAGGAGAGGTGGACATGAGACACAGTGTGGCAGTATAGCTTCTGGAGAATGAGACCCTCAAGTTTTCTATGTAGCACTCTCAGAGAGATGAATGTGTGAGCATAAACGCGCGCACACACATGTGCACACACTCACACACATGTGCACACACTCACACACTCCACATCTTGCTCATAAGTAGGGCAGCCTATCTGCCAGCTTGAGAGCCCGCAG